>NW_008677412.1:21114-30726 GCF_000695815.1 Acanthisitta chloris
CCTTTACCACATCAGGTCATAGGGTGTCCATGCTACACACTTCCTTCAAAGGCACGGGAATGAAAAGGGATCATCTGCAGTCACCACTTCAACTTGCAGGTCTGCTAGAGGATGGGAACCAAGAGCTACTCGACAAGAAAGATTTGGATCCTCACAAATCTATGGGACCGGATGGGATCCATCCCCGAGAGATGAGGGAGCTGGCAGAAGAGTTCACCAAGCCACTCTCCATCATTTACTGATAGTCCTGTCTCACTGGGGAGGTCCCAGATGACTGGAAGTTGGTGAATGTCACACCAATCCACAAAAAGGGTTGCAAGGAGGATCCGAGAAATTACAGACCTGTCAGCCTGACCTGAGTGTCTGGCAAAGTCTTGGAGCAGAACATCCTAAGTGCAATCACACAGCACCTATAGGATGGACAAGACATCAGACCCGGCCGGTATGTGTTTAGGAAGGGCAGGTCCTGTCTGACCAACCTGATCTCCTTTTATGATCAAATGAACTGCCTGGTGGATAAGGGGAAGGCTGTGCATGTACCTGGACTTCAGCAAAGCCTTTGACACCATCTCCCATAACATACTCCTGAAAAAGCTGTCAGCCCACAGCTTGGACAGGGCACTCTTGGCTGGGTTACAAATTGGCTGGATGGCCCAGAGAGTGGTGGTGAATGGTGCCACATCCAGTTGGTGCTGGTCACTAGTGGTGTTCCCCAGGGATCAGTGCTGGGCCCAGTTCTCTTTAATATCTGTATTGATGATTTGGATGAGGGCACTGAGTGCACCATCAGCACATTTTCAGATGACACAAAGTTGGGGGGAAGTGTGGATCTGCTGGAAGGCAGGAGGGCTCTGCAGAGGGACCTGGATAGGCTGGAGAGATGGGCTGATTGTAACAGGATGAGGTTTAACAAGGCCAAGTTCTGGGTCCTGCACTTTGGCCAATACAATCGCATGCAGCACTCCAGACTGGGGGCAGAGTGGTTGCAGAGCAGCCAGGCAGAAAGGGACCTGGATGTTTGGATAGACAGAAAGTTGAACAGGAGCCAGCAGTGTGCTCAGGGGGCCAAGAAGGTCAATGGCATCCTGGCCTGGATCAGGAACAGCATAGTCAACAGGACCAGGGAGGTGATTCTGCCTCTGTACTCAGAGCTTGTGAGGCCACACCTTGAGTACTGTGTGCAGTTCTGGGCCCCTCAGTTCAGGAAGGATATTGAGATGCTGGAGCAGGTCCAGAGAAGAGTTACAAGGCTGGTGAAGGGACTCGAGCACAAGTGGCATGAGGAGAGGCTGAGGGAGCTGGAGTTGTTTAGCCAGAGAAGAGTAGGCTTAGAGGAGACCTTATTGCTCACTACAACTCCCTGACAGGAGGTTGGAGTCAGGTGGGGGTTGGTCTCTTCTCTCAGGCATCTAGCAGTAGGACAAGAGGGCACAGACTCAAGCTCTGCCAGGGGAGGGTTAGGTTGGAGAATTTTTGTGGAAAGAGTAATCAGGCATTGGAATGTGCTGCCCAGGGATCTAGTGGATTTACCATCCCTGGAGGATTTCAATATGAGACTGAATGTGGCATTTAGTGCAATGGTCTAGTAATGATGATAGGGTTGGACTCGATGATCTTTGAGGTCTCTTCCAACCCTGTTGATTCTATGATTCAACGACAGTGGGGCTGACTGCTCCCTTCAGCAAGTTCACTGATGGCACTAAGATGTGTAGTGCAGACAAATGCTGGAGAGAAGGGATAGGCCAGGCAGAGGGACTTTGACAGACTGAACAGGTGGCCTGATGCCAACCTCATGAAGTTCAACAAAATGAAGGGCAAGATCCTACATCTGAGTCAGGGATATCTCATACACACCTACAGTTTGAGCAGAGAAGTGGTTGAGAGCAGCCCTGCAAGGAAGGACTCGGGGGTAATGGGTGATGAAAAGATCAATATGACCTGCCATGTGTGCTTGCAACCCAGAAAGTCAACTGTGTCCTGGGCTGCATTCAAAGGAGTGTGGCCAGCAAGTCAAAGGAGGGGATTCTCCCCTTCTACTCTGCTCTTGTGAGACCCCACTTGGAGTACCGTACACAGTTCTGGTGTCCCCAACATAAAAAGGACATAGAACTGCTGGAGCAAGTTCAGAGGACTGCCAGTAAGCTGATGACTGGAACACCTTCCCTATGAAGACACGCTGAGAAAGTCGGGGCTGTTCAGTGTGGAGAAGGTTGTGTGGACATCTCAGCAACCTTTCTATATCTGAAGGGGCATACAGGGAATCTGGAGAGGGACTCGGCATCAGGAACTGCAGTGATAGGACAAAGAGTAATGGGTGTAAATTGAAAGGGGGAAAATTTAGTTTAGATATTAGGAAGAAATTCTTTACTGTGAGGTTGGTGAGACAGTGAAAAAGTTGCTCAGGGAGGTTGTGGATGCCCCAAACCTGCAAGTGTTTAATAACAGGTTGGACAAGGCCTTGAGCAAACTGGTATAGTAGACGGTGTCCCTGGTCATTGCAGGAGATTGGGATTAGTTTATCTTTAGAGGCCCTACCAACCTTTAACCCAATGTATGAATCTATGAATACCAGGCCCCTTGAGGCATTTGCCTCTACTTTCCTTCTTCCGAAGAAATATTGGTGTCAGTGGACAATGATTTTGCTTTCCCTGAGGTGAGGTCTTTTCCCACTAATGACATTGGACCTTTCCTTTTATAAAGGACCTGTAAGACACTGTTCTTTCACTTCTTTCAAAGATGAGGGAGAGAAGAAAGATCTTGACCATCTCCAGCTGCTATCTCAGGATCAAGATGTTCTGCTGGCATAGGACATAAAAGCTGCTCACAAGGAAGGTTTGTCCAGTGCTCCCAATTTGAGAATGGTAGAAGGTCTAGGTCAAGGGACAGTTTGCCTGCAGAGCATCTCTCTGCTTTCCGAGACATGAAGACCTGCTGGGGAATAGCTCTGCTCACCTAGTTTTCTCTCCAGATTAGTTCTGAGGGTCCGAAGGTCATGCTGTATGGACGTTATCCTGTTCAGTGAATCTTGCTGCAGAGCTTGAACTGCTTGAGAGACTTCATTCAGGTCCTTCTTCCACCTAGACTCCAGGGCCCTTGCCTTTTCCTCCACTGTCTTTCCTGTGAAGAAAGGGCAGTGTCACTGGGACAGTCATTGCCTTCTTGAGGGGGAGACCAACTATCTGCCACAATGATGCCCAGAAGCTCTGATTTAAAGTTCCTGTCACTGGGTAATTCCTGAGGGCTCTCCCAGTCCCTGTGAACCTTCCTGAAGGCTTGGCAAAGGCCTGCTGGGTAATATAGATGACAGAAATCACCCCACTCCATCTATCCAGACAGCATTTGTAGGCTGTGGGAGACAACAGTCTTTGTCATGAGAAAGGTGTGGTGGCACATCCCCCACCTCCCCCTCGGGCTGCACTGTGGACTCAAGAATGCTCATTGGGCCTCAGCCTTGGTCGGTGACACCTGGGTAGAACATGGGTCCTGTGCCTGCCTAGGGAAAGTCCCTGGATTTCTTGCAGAGTGCTGGGATATGCCAGTGACCTCTCCTGTCCCCACCTCATGCATTTCCAGCTGAGCTGATTCTGAGTTGACTACGTGAGCATGGGTGCAGCTCTCATCATGGGCACAGACACACAGGGTATGCACCACCTGTTCTCACCCACAGCATGGTACCAGGAGTGAGGTAGGACAAGGTGAGTGGGGAAAGGGAGAGAGATGGTAACAGGACTTCAATGTGGGAACCTTAGCAAGTATCCAGGAATGAGAGAATCACAGGACATACTCACTTCAAAGACAAGGGGAGAAGTAGAATCTTGCTACCTCCAGAGGACACCTGTAACAGGATGTCATATAAGGGCTGTCCTTGTCCATTCACCTTAAGAAGCTGAGGAAGACTAGCTGATATGATGGTTTGACTGTAGAACAGCTTTTGCCTATATAGAATTGAAGGTTTCCTGGGGAACGGTCCTGCTCACCTAGCACATTCAACAGGTCTTCTCGGAGGAGCTGAAGGTCATGCTGCTGATTCTGGAAGGCTTTCCACATATCATGAGTTTGTTGAGAGATCTGTTCACGGCAATTCAGCCACATGGATTCCAGGGCCTTTTTGGTATTAGCCTCTTGTCTCCTTCCTGTGAAAACTGACAGGTGCCACTGAGACTGACATTGCGCCCTTGAAGGAGAGACCACCCATCTGACCTGGGGATGCTCATAGCCTCTGTTTTAAAATCACTTCTTGAGGGCCTTTTCTAAGCATGTTTTACTGTTCCTTCCTCTCTCCTCCCTCACCTCAGAGGAATTAAACCTTGTGCTGAAAGGGGAATCTGGACATGGTATTCTTTCTGCCTTTGTCTTTATGCAGGGAGGGGACAAGAAACTCAGTTCTCACATGTCCTGCCTGATTTCTGTGCTCCAAATTTCTCTTTCATCAGATATTCCTTTCTAATTCAGCAGCCCCAGAAAAGAACTCAGTCATCCCTGAAAAACAGAGATGGGGAATTCCTATGTTGATGCACCTGTGGGCACCATTACTGATCTCTTCTCTGCATTTCAAATCCTTTTCCACCAGGTGTTTGCTCTGGGAAGGAGTCTGGGCTTCTCTTCTGTGGCTGCAGTCATCCTCAGGACATGGAGACTCTTTCTCTGACAGCTTTTGGCTGTTGAAAGGAGGCTTAACACCGTTGTGAGCCCTTGAAAATGTGGCCTTGGTGCTCCTGTGCTACTGGGGAGGAACAGTGAAAGAACCTCCATGGCATCCTCACCCCCCAAGGGCCTGGACACAAGTGAGACCCCAGGCCATGCTCATTCTCAAGTGATCCTTGAGGGAAGAACATTCCCCCACCAGCATCCCAGCTGGAAAGGGCAGAGGGAGGAGAACAGCTTGCCTTAGATCCTTGGGAGGGTGGGATCCAGCAGAGTCCAGGCTGTCCTAGTCTGTGATGAGAAAAGCACAATTTTGGGGCAGCTCTGCACCCTGAGAGCCTGAGGTAGCGGACATCTGAATTGGCATGTTAAATATAACAAAAAACTTGCTGGAGACTTTTGGAAGTGGGAATTTCTGGAGGGGTGAGACTGTTTGATCTCACTGTGGAAGGACCTCATACTAAAGACACCTCCTGGTCTTCTTGATACATGGTTTTGTTTCCAGGTATTGTGGGTCAATCCTGGAACTCACCTGGACAGAAAGGCATCCCTCTGTGTGAGGGGAGGTTACATAGATCCTCCCCTTCATCATCTCTTGGTAGTCTGACAACAGGATGAGCCTCAAAGAAATTCAGAATCATAGAATCACACCACCAAATAATGGCTTGAGTTCAAAGGGACCTCATCTTGTTCCAGCCCCTGCCATGGGCAGGCACAACTTCCACTAGACCAGGTTTTTCCAAGCCCCATCCAACCTGGCCTTGATCACTTGCAGGGATGGGGCAGCCACGGCTTCTCTGGGCAACCTACATCAGTGCCTCACCACCCTCACAGGGAAGAATATCTTCCTAATATCCTATCTAAATCTAATCTCTTTCGTCTTAAAACCATTCACGCTTGTGTCATCACTACATGTCCTTAATAGGCGTTGCTTCTCTCTAAGCTGACACATCATTACCCATAGGTGTGCAGCACCACATGGTCTTTCACAGGAAGGTTGCTCAGGCCTTACTCTGACCCCTCCCGTCCTGCCACTGCACACAGGGATTGATCTGCTTCCCACCTTCTCCTCTCTGAACCTCCCATGGCAGCTCTCCTTTGTGCCCTGGAGATTCCTTAACAAGTCGATTGTGTTCTTCAGGCTTGGTTTGAGACTTTGGTTTTGCCTTTGTCACCACATGCCAGAGCTGATCCGGGAGACAGGAATGGAACATGGGAAGTGTGTAGTGAGTCTATTGATGAAAACAGGGTCGACCCTGAGGACCAAGCTGGTGGCTCAGGACTTCATCCAAAGAAGTGCTGAACACTTCTAACACCAGAGTGGTCAGGTTTGTATCTTACAGTGGTCCTGCAGAGAGGAAACTCACAGCCAGATGAGAGCTAAACCAATCTTAACTTCCATTCCTGATGGAACAAAAATGAGAAGTCCAACACAGCTGGAGGGGGTAGTGTGTGTGTGTGCTTGCATGCATGCAGGTGCTAGGGCTTTGTTCCAACTACATCTCATTCTGTGAAGAGAGGAAAACAGGATGTGCAGAACTGTGGGGGAAGGACATGAGACACTTAGATTGAACCATACCTGTCTCCTGGGAAAATGCATGGCTCTCCATGCTTGGCAGGGCACTGCTTCAGCTTCCACTCAGGAAGGAACACCAAGTCCCCAAAGTCACCTCAGCAAGGGCTGAGCATGCTTGTGCCCTTTGCCACAGAGCTGAAAAACCTGACACTGGATTGGGCAAACAGGGCTTCTACCTAACCATGGCTGCAGAGGCAGAGATCTCTGCAGAGGCCATTACCAAGATGGAAGACACGACTGACACTGCTGGGAAAAAAAGGCTGAGCTCTGGTGAATGATCTCCACTGAAGGCTTTTGGAAGGATGAGACCAATGGAAACATTTCACCACAGGAAAAGTCCACCAATCCCTTCCTCCTTCCTCCTCTTGCCTGTAAATACCATGGTCCACCCAAGCTCTCAGCTGCAAGCAGAGGCATCTCCCTTTTGCCTCTGGATGGAAAGCTCCTACCTGCAGGAGAGCTTCTAATTCCATAGGCCAGACACAGAGTCTGCTCAGTATTTCACCCTACTTGTCAGACAGTAGTCTCATTAGGAGCTGAGAAATGCCTCTTGTAGTCAAAGAGAGAAACAAAACCCCAAAAGTGATGTGCAAAACCTTCAGTCACTTCACCTGAGCTCATCTGTTCAGAGCCTTCTTCTGTCAAGTATGAGGAACACTCTTTGCTGAATGACTGACCTCCAATGGCCTCACTTCTGAAAACATGAGGTCCTGTGAACCAAGAGCCCTTACCTCTGCATAGCAGAAAAATAACAGCAGCCAATGTGAGAGAGCATAAAGTGAGTTGTGTCCAGGTGGCAGGGGACCATGGAGATGGAAGATCATCACCTTTGAAAAGAAAATATCTGAGTGTCACCTGGCAATATTTGATCTTTCTCCCAAAATCTAAGTCCCCACCCAAACAGTTCGTGTGGAGATGGATGGAGAAATATTCACAGTCCTACCTGGGCAGGCAGAGCCTGCCTTCTCCAGGGATGTGCACAGCATCTAGGGCAAGAGGGGCTCTGCTCATTTCTCACTACAACCTGTCCTGGATGCAGTGTCCCATGGTGGCCTGGCATCTGTCCAGCTGGACTGGAGTACTGTCATCTTCTCTGGGGTCTTACAGGGAATTACAGGGCTCTTAAGACAATGATTCCCCAGCAAAGACTTCTTAGGACAATGAGACTCACCAGAGAGGTGCACGGTAGTTTTCTTCTCCATCTGCACCACGGGGTTCAGGACTTGGCAGGTGACTTTTCTTACTTGCTGCCCCAGAACTATGACTCGACTCAGCACACTGAAGAGTTTCTTGCTGTCCTGGTGTATTTCAGTGGCTGCAGACAGATCCTGCTCTTTCTCAGTAACCCACTGGGCAGTACAGTTGGGGAACCATCCATGTGATCTGTAGGCAAGCTCGAGCCCTTGCCCTTGGAGGGCCTCAGAATTTCAACAACACTTCACTGGTACCTTAAAGGCAAAAGAATTTTTGAGTGGAAGAAGTGTGTTTCCATGAAAACAGCTCTCTGTTCAAGGCTAGGTTGGACAGGGATGGGAGCAACCTGGTCTAGTGGGTGGCATCTCTGCCCATGATGGGAAGAGTTGGAACAAGACAATCTTTAAGGTCCCTTTCAACTGAAGCCATTCTACAATTCTATGACTCTATGCTATTTTTCGTCAGTGAATCCAGGCCGACCAGCCCCACCTGGTGTTATCAACACCAGTACACAAATGGTATCAACTGTCCAGCTGAGCGGGAACCGGCAGCCCAGAACATTTCCTTAGCCCAGCTGAGAAGTCACAAGAGTGAGGGCACTCATTCCTATCAGCACCAAAGCCAGGGATGCTGAGCACTTGTATGTCTGTCAGGTGGGCTTACACCTCCCCAGCAGTGAATATTGCAGCTCATCAGCCCCACGTGTCAGAACAGGCCTCAGTCTGGGCATGGAGCTTGCAGAACATGCTTTGGCGTAGGAACTCACCCCCAGTCTTTTTGCAATTTTAACAAGCTGTTCCTGCCTGCTCCATTTCACCACACAATGCTAACTGCCTTTGAACATGCAGGGCATGCAAGAGAGAAAGTTTCCATCCAGCTCCCACTAACTGCTGCAAAATTTAACAGACACCTTAATGAACAAAACAGCTTAAATCTCTGGTCTGGATTCAACATGTGTTTCTGCCCATGCTCTGAGATGGGTGAAAAAGGAGGAATAAACTCTTTGCCTCCTCCTACCCCTACATTTGGAGGATGGGGAATGCATGGTGCTTGCTATCCTGAAGTTACTGCTCCCTAGGAACCTTCAGACTGCAGAGTGGCAATGCAAACTGATATAATTTAGGGACCTGCACCAGGGTCACCATTGCACAACACTAACTATCCTGCCCTTCCCTGGCTCTGGGTCTTTCTGTGCACTTTGATATTTCCAGGATGTGCCTGAGTGTCCTTATCTTAGTCTCCATAGCACTACTTTCAGTTTGATATCTTTATTACTTTATTCCTGTTCAATATTCAGTATTAGTGAGCATTGAGGAAGGTGGGACATCCTGATGACTTCCAAGCAAGAGTAACTGTGAAGTCTATGTTCTGGCTTAGATTGGCACAGACGTAAGTTCCCAGTAGCTGGAACAGGGCTGTGTTTTGGATTTAGGATGAGAATAATGTTGACAACACACTGGTATTTCAGTTGTGTCTCAGTTGTGCTCACCCCAAGTCAAGGACTTTTCAGTGTCTCATGCTCTGCCAGTGAACAGGTGCTTGAGAAGTCAGGCATGACTAGAACAGCTGATCCAACAGGCCAAGGGGATATTCCAGATCATAGAACATCATGCCCAGTGTATAAACTGGGGGGAGTTGACTGGAATGGGGCTGATCCCTGCTTAGGGACTGGCTGGACATGGGTCAATGAAATGCAAGGAATTTCATTGGGCATCACCAGGGTTTTCCTCTCTCTTTCTCAAACTCCTGCTCTCCTTGCCATTACATTTTTCTTATCATTATTATTATATTTATGTTTTATTTTGTTTCCATTATTAAGCTGTTCTTTTCTCAACCAACAAGGTTAAGTTTTCATTTCCCATTCTCCTCCCCATTTGAGGGGTGTCAGGAGTGAATGAACAGCTGTCTGGTACTACAGCTTTCTGTGGTTCACCCATGAGAGTGTCACAACATTCAAGCAGCCACAGGTCTCAGGGTGAGATGGCCACAGCCTTTGTTCCACCATTGCCCACATGTCCAAAAACTACACAGGCAGCTCAGGGCACTGAATGCAAAACTGCAACTGGCACTGAACTTCAGAAACTTTCATGCTAAATTCTGCTGCTTCTGCTGTTCAGGGATTTTCATGGGCCTGGACATGCACTAAGGTCATGCTTTGCAGGAAATTATCACGTGAATCTAGTTCCTGTTTTCAGCAG
>NW_008677412.1:30746-33570 GCF_000695815.1 Acanthisitta chloris
GAACCAACCTTGCTTGCTGAGAAGCAAGTTCCAGAATTACTCATCATCCCTACTTTGCCTCAAGGCACTGCCCAACAGTCCTTTCCAGAGAGGGAATACTGACCTTCTCTCCGGCTCTGCAGCCTCCCTCTCCAAGTGGTACTGGGAAAGCACAGCCAGCTCTGTTCATGAAAGGCAGCAGAACAGTCCTTTGGGAAACAGACATCAGCCCCATTGGCCAGTCTGTATCTCAGCTTTTCTCACACACATGACCATTCCTTGTCACATTTATTTCCTCTCTCAGCCCTACTGGGTGCAGCCATGCTGCTGATGCCCCCAGTTCCTAGTCACCTACACCTGAGAAGATGTGGGGCATGAGAAGATCTTGTTGGCCGCTGTGTATACAGCTGGGATGAAGGGAAGAGAGTTCCATTTTCCCCCCAACAGCAGCACCACACTCATGAGTTCTTCAGAAGGGACCAAAATCAAAGAGCTTTGCTTACCTGCCTTACTCAGCAAAGGTGAGCCCTGATAGAGGACAGGGATGCTTCCTCTTGCCAAAGAAAGTTCCACCGGCAGAAGGGAAGGAAAATGAACAGAAGAATCTAGTTCTGAAGTTTCAATGTGACATTTATCTCACCAAAATTCACTTTGCTGCCTGAAGGTCACATCTCATCTGCCATATGAGGGCTCTGTGCTGGTATTGTAGGCAGATAGGTGCAAATAGAGCTTCGGTCTTGCAGAGAGGTTTAAGACAAGCAGAGATCCTGCTCAATGCCCACAGAATGTACCTTGTTTCAGAATCAGAGCTGGATTTTACTTGCTGTCAGATAAGAGCAATCTCCAGATATTCACTTACAGGTCAAATATTAATTTTGATCAGGTCATTAAGAGATTAACTTTGGACTGTCAGTCTGAAATCAAGAATGAAACAGTAAAGATTAACTAGGCACAATGCCCTGACACAAGATCATGTGTTGTTTTTCTTCAGACTGACGCTGTGCTGACAGGTTACATAGACCAGGGAGGCGTGGATTCCCTGGGATTTGACAGACACCATTTAGGGAAATCAACCTTAAATGGGAGTAATTCTGCTTTTGGAGAGGGTCACATCTATGAACTGAAGTGCTCTTGGATTCCTACTGCACTTGCCTCTTAGTGTCACTTTTCACATCTGCTTCTTTCCTCCAATCCTGTGCCAGAGGTACTTCTAGCTGCCCTAGGAATTATGTGATATTGGGATAGTATGGGAGAGATGGGAAATGGAGACATTAAAATGGAAATCTGTGCATGAAGGAGTGAAAGGAGGAAGAAGGTCTTACCTGTGAGTGAGAAAGATCAGGTTTGTGAGCCTAAAACATATTTGACACTGGTAAGTCCATAAGCTCCTGATTCCTTAACCTTACCCTTGGACTTTTTGTGGCAACTTCATCCCTGCAAACCTGAGAAATCAATAATGAATATTAATCTGAGGGCTGTACCAGGGTGGGAAACTTTCTCTTCACACCCCTCAGCTCACCCCAGAGAAGCAGCAGAATTCCCTACCAGTAGGGTCTGGTATTCAGCCTCTGTTCCAGACAGGAGACAAAAGTGAGTCTCCTATGACAATGACTCATCTCTTTTTCTTTATGAAATCAGTTTTGACACTGAGCATAGGCCAACACCAGCAACACATCTATGCCAGATGGACTGTTGTCTTCACTATTGTTCAGTTCCACTTGCAGAGCTTCACAGTGATTGTGCAAGTGCATTGCAGTGGAGGGAGAGAAAGTCACTATGGTGATGATCAAGGAATTGACATATCTTCCAGAAGAATCTATGCTAACTCGACAGCCTGGTGTAATCAAACAAGCAACAGTCAGATGACTCCAGAGCCTGATTCCAGGGATTTACCAATAACATATTTTTGATTTGTGGATATTGAGCATGGAAAGGTATCCCAGAGAAAGCAGTAGGTGGCCTCTGTACCTTTGGATGATTCACGTTATTTCACCCTGAAAGGTTTTTCATTAACAGAACAGTAAGTCACAGATCAAAGAGGTCTGCACACTCCTTCACCAAGGACTGTGACTCTCAAGTTGTCTATTGGAACAGACCTGAATGCTTTTTTCAGCAGCTTATTGCCTTTTGTAGGAACCTGACATGCTCTGAGCACTCTTAATGAGATGGGGTGTTGGCTTGCTAAAGAAGTCATGCAACAGCCTTGCATTAAGCACCCTATAAACTGATGTAGATTCAAACAGATATCCTACTTAGCAAAATAGAGCAGCAATTGGTTTTTTATGGTTAGCCCAGGGACATGGATGTCCAGACTTTGAAGGACTTGGCTGCATGAATTTGAGTGACCACTCAAAATCTGTACACTGAAGTATTTCTAGCCTTAAACAACTTACACAGCAGTTAAGGGAACATGATGAAAGTGGAGTTTGGGAAATGTTTGACACTCTGTTTGCAGGTTTCGGCCCTTGGGTAAAACGATTGTTAATGTTGGGACTTTATGCATGAAGTATATTTGTTTCGATTTTAATACGTATCTGATGTCATTTAAGCTTTGTGCAATGAATGATTGACAAAATCTTTGAGCGAGAAATGTTGTTGCAGGAAGAAAACAAAAAAGGGGGAGAAGTGGAGAAAGAGACTATTGAAACCACCTTATCTAATCTGTGGAACAATACAAAATGCTTGGTATTTGAAGAACCATGAGAAGGACAGGGGCAGAATGTGAATGTGAAAGAAACCAGAACCAGAACAATGGTGCAAGAAACCAACAAAGCAGAACAGTGCTGATAAGTGAGTGACATGCCCTTAAAAGCTATAGTAGGCTGGTGTGTGTGGGGATGAAAGA
>NW_008677413.1:0-5820 GCF_000695815.1 Acanthisitta chloris
CCCCGAGACCGGCACAGAGACCCCGAGCGCCTCAGCCCCAGCGCCCCCCGGGGTCGCTGAGTCCCCTCAGTGCCCCCTCCCTGTTCTCTCTGGGCAAACGCGCCTCAGTTCGCCTCACGGAGCGGCTCAGTCATTACTGTGAGGGGTTCACACCAAAGCAAAGCACACGGTGCTGGCAGGACTAAGGTCTCTTGGGTTACACCAAACCAAACTCTGATGGTTATGGCAGGACTAAGTGCTCTCCGTTTACAGCAAACTGACCCCCACAGCTTTAGCAGTCCTAAGTACTCTTAATTAACACCAAACTGACCCACACAGCTTTAGCAGTATTAAGTACTCTTCATTTACACCAAAATGACCCACACAGCCTAAGTGCTCTCCATTTACACCAAACTGACCCACAGATGTAGCAGTACGAAGGACTCTTCATTTACAGCAAACAACCCACACAGCTTTACCCGTGCTAAGCACAGTCCAGTTACACCAAAATGAACCCACACAGTTCTGGCAGGACTAAGTACTCTTCATTTACACCAAACTGACCCACACAGCTTTACTCGTGCTAAATACTCTCCATTTACACCAAACGGAACTCTAACAGCTCTGGCAGTACTAAGTACTCTTTAGTTACACCAAACGACTCACAGATCTAGTAGTACTAAGGAATCTTCATTTACAGGAAACAACCCACACAGCTTTACCCATGCTAAGCACTGTCCAGTTACGTCAAACTGATCCACACAGTTCTGGCAGTACTAAGTACTCTCCATTTACACCAAACCAAACTCTCACAGTTCTAGCAGTGCTAAGTACTCTCCATTTACACCAAACTGACCCACACAGCTTTAGCCGTGCTGAGCACTGTCCATCCACACTGAGGGACAAGCACATGTCACAGGTGACCGTGGCAGAGGAGCCAGGCTGGTGATGCTGCCACATTCACACCTGCTCACAGCAGCTGTGCTCCTCCACCTGTGCTCATCCCACTGGGCTTTGGTTGGTTTTCCTATTCTGTTCAACTGTTGTAGAAAATCAAGTGGCAGTTGCTGCTCTAACACTTTCCTCTGGGTTCAGCTTATTTCCTTTGCAGAATTCCATCTTCTCTGGATCAGCCCATCCAATGCATGGAGGCTGCCCAGGAAACACCAGGAAACAAGGGTTAAACTACTCCAAAACTTCCCCAGGAGCCAATCTGGTATAAATACCTACAATGAGTTAACGCCAATTTTCATTTTGTTCCTTTTGTCACCTTTAGGGACACTGGCAGCCAGGAACACCTCACATTCACTGAGGGTTGCAGGAAACCCCCGAGGCTACAGACATTCCTGACCTGAGCACCTGAAGAGCCTTTAGGCAGGGGGAGGTGTGAGGTTTGGCTCCTTGATTGATCCTGATCCTCATGGGTTGGTAACCCTGATTTCAGTTGGATTCCAGACAGGTGCAGTGTTTACTGAATGCATTAAGGAATGAAAACATGAGGAAACATAAACACACTTAGCAGTAATTCTGTAGAATTACAGGATTCTATCAAGTAGTATGATTACATCTTTTAGAAGTGTATGTTCTATTCATGAGACTTCTGCTGGTAAAAGCTCAGGGTAATGTTGGAAAAGCTGCTGTTAGCATAATCAGCTTCTTTGTCCACCTGTTAAACTGGACATTTTTAATAATTACTTCACCCAGGAACACCAAGAGGTAAAAAAAAAAACCCAACAGATTCCTGTGCAAAAGTACAAGACACCATGATTATTGGCAAGCAGGAGTTTGGGTTTTGTTCTGCAGCTACAGAGCTGCAATAAATGCAATCCCATGGGGGAGAAATACCTTAGGATGTGGGAGATCAAGCTGCAGTGCGATTTACACTCTCTGGAAAAAGCTAACAACATGTTAATGAACAAATTTAGCATCAAGGGAGTGCTCAAACCCAGGAATTACACACCAAGGGAATGGGAACATGCAAAACAAGGAATTGCACAACAGCAGTGAATGGGGAATGTCTTCCATAGGGATCCCACAGTGAAACGGGTATTAAATTCCTCTTACACACATTTTGGAAGAGGCTAACACCATCTTAACATACTGCTGATGTGCTTTGCACACCCAGTGAATGCCACCTGAGCACTCTGCACCTCCAACCTACAAACTTCTACACCTTTGTGTTAGAGCCAGTCAGAAGATCCAACACCTGTGTCACCTTCACCATCAGTACCTCAGTTCTTTCCCTGCCTTGTTCCCTTCCTAGTTCTTTACCTGTTACAACCTCATTTCCCTTAATTTGGGAGATTTACTCCCAGGTTACCAGTCTGAATCTGCACTATCCTGGCAGCAAGAAAAAGGAGCTTTTTTGGTCATCTATATAATGTGAGTTTTGTTTTAGTTTAGGCCACCTCTCCTATAACTGGTTTGAACTGAAAACTCTGGTGAGAAATCCTAGCAGGGATTAATGACTATCAATCAGCTTCTAAAACAGTCTAATAAGTACCTTACCTATCTCTCCTTCTTAGAAGCTTATGGTGAGATACTGATAAGGAGAAGTATGCCCTAAAGGGCCATAAAGTGCTGAGGGAGGGAGATGGTGACAATGAATTTTTGAGATCTAATTGTAATAATAATGACCACCCATTCCTGGAAATAATTACTAGCATGAGCATTTAATGTACAAAAACCATGAAGTTTTTGTCCCTGGCTGCACAAGTTTGGTGGAGCGATCCCCCTTGTGCCCAGCGCTGAATAAACAAATACCTGCTACTCAGAGATACAAGTCCATGAGTAGTTTCTTTTACAGCTTTTCTCAGCATCAATACCTACAAATCCCTCAACACTAACTCTCCTTAAAACTTTGTTCCACGGCCTTCCAAAACCTTTTCCACTATTGGGCAGTAGGTACACTGAGACTTCTCTCTGCAGCTGACACATCTTTGTTGATTTATCCTTGGGCTTCCCTAATAAATGTTTTTTAAGCTTTGGGTTTCTCCAAATTTGCCTTAGTTGTATTAGTAGTGTCTCACACAAAAACCTTTACATGTGACCCAAAAAACCTTGTGACAGACACTGAGACATCACCATACTGTGGCACAGAATTGCTGTCCCCACCTCTGGGATGTGACTTGTGCCCTCATCCACCTTTCCCTTCACCTTTTCCAGTGTTTGAAGACGCAAACCCCTTAACTATAAACATAACACTTATTGTATGCTCACCCCTTCCCTCAGTTCTTCCTCACTGACTGTTCTGATGAGTCAATTCCAACAGCCTAGAAAAACTATAGACAGAGTTAGGCTGTGAAAAGAGCAGGGATGAAACCAAATAAGCAAGTTCTCTTCCCTCTGCCTTCTCTGGTGTTTTTTTCTTCTTTTTAACAGATAATTAATAAATTTAAGTCAGAAGAGACTAATTTATGTTGGATGTGCTCCAACTTTACCTTTCTTTTTAATTGAAAAAGGCCTCTGACTTCAGAGCTCTGCACATCACACAGAATAGACATCAGGTGTCAAGGTAGTGTCTCTTCAGGGTCCTTGAGTCCTCAAGGCTCCTCATACTTCATTTTCAATTAGACTAGATGAACACAGAGAAATACTTAACTGAGAGTTAATCGTACTCACATAAATAAAGCAAACCTTTCCCTATCAGCTGGCAGAAATATGCAGATTTTTCCCCCTACAATTCTATGTAAACTCCTCCCTCTCAATACAAGCATTTATTTAACTTATCCTGGAATTAGTGACTTTGGTTTGGGATTCACTCCACTCAACTCCAAGTATCAGTCATCAAAATACCCCTTTAAGATTTACTGTATCCTAATGCATATAAAAATTCTATAAACTACACTAAATTGCAGATATTCTGCATGTCTTTTCATCTCAGTTTTGCCATCTTGCATAAACCCCCAATTTTTCAGGTTATTGCTGTCCTCTTTACTGTAAGATTCTTATAGGACTGTGGTATATTGAAGCCATATTTGGGATAGTTTCCCAAGAGCAAAGTAGTTTGTTTTCATGCATTTTAATCCAGCTTTGGAGTCACAGGAGTATCCTGCAAGGTTTCCCTTTGTTCCAACTTTGGGGAGAAAATGAGGGTTTTTAACACAGGTTTGTGTTTAGTGGTAGGAAAAGAGGGAATGATGCAGGAATGGGTTGGAAGAGACCTTAAAATTCATCATTCCACCCCTTGCCATGGGCAGGGATGCTTTCTACTAGCCCAGGTTGCTCCAAGCCCCATCCCGCCTGGTCTGGAGAACACTTCCAAAGATGGGGCAGCCACAGCTTCTCTGGGCAACATGTCAGTGCCTCAGCACCCTCACAGCCAAAAATTCCTTCCTCATATCCAATCTTAACCCTGCCCTCTGCCAGTTAGAAGACATTTCCCTTTGTCCTGTCCCTACAATCCCTGATGGAATGCAGCTGGCTGTGATACTCTGCATGGAGACATTACAAACTTCTTTGTGTTAACTTCATGGTCAAAAAAAGATGCAACTCCTAAAAACATTTAAAAAAATAATAACAAAACCCATCAAGTTATTTTTCCTGACAAGCAAAGCCACAACTCACGAGCTGCTTTTAGCCCATTTTCCTGTTTCTTTACCTGACTTATTCAATGTATTAACCTACTTATTAGAAAGCAATCACACCAACTCTTTAGCCTTTACCTGCAAACAGCAACTGTGGTATGAGTTACCCTCTGTTATCTCCTCTCTGCTTGGGGTATGTTTCCCTCTATAGAAAAGTCAGGAAACCCTCCCAGAGAGGAAAATCCTCCTCCGCCCTCGCTCTTTATGGAAGCCTCCTGAGAAACTCCACCTTTTAGGGAGGAGCTGACAAGAACAAGGCAAGATACCTAAGCCAAAGACACTTTTGCAAGCCTAAAGGGTCAAAAATAGTCTGATCGTTTATGTTTCCCAATGAGTCAAATTCATTGTGATTGTTTTTTAGATTAAAGCCTAGGAAGAGCCTTTTCCATCCACAGGAATACTTGCCAGGCTGTAGCTTCCTTTGTCATATAGCTAACAACTAACAGCATGGAGTACTGACTGTTGGAAGCTCTTTGTCCAGAATTCTGTATTGTTTATAAACTTGGAGCTTTATTTGGGGAAGTAAGTTAAAATAATCATTACAATGATTAAATAGCAATTCAGACACTGAATTCAGATACTCTGGGACTAGTGACAGGATCTGAGGGAACAGCTGGAGCTGTGTCAGGGGAGGTTGAAGTTGGTTGCTAGGATAAGGTTCTTCCTGCAGAGGATGTTTGGGCACTGGAACAGCTCCCCAGGGCAGTGGTCACGGCCCCAAGCCTGACAGAGCTCAGAGAGTGTTTGGACAATGCTCTCAGGCACAGAGTGGATTGTTGAGGTGTCTGTGCAGGGGTTGGACTGCAGTGATCCTTGTGGGTCCCTTTTAACTCAGGATATTCTGTGACTTAAATAAGTCATTACATTGTAATTTTCTCGGTTTCAGTGTAAGGACAATTGTAGTGAAAGTGAGTTTTGGACGCTGAACTTTATTGCAGTGTTATAAAAACAAGAGTGAAAAATGCTCCGTCGTGTCCACATTCCCAGTCTGTGACTGAAATCACATTTTCCTGAAGAGTGTGATTCGCAGCACTTTACACGCAGAAGTGTCTATTTTTATCCCGTTCTCCCTTTAAACACACAAACCGAGGTGTGTTCTTGGCTCTCCCGCTGAGTGACTCACAAACGCTGCTGGCTGCAGCCGCAGGGAGTTCACCAGCTCCTCCGCAGCCCCTGACGGAGCTCATGCAGCCAGGGCCGTGCCTGCCCGGCAGCGCACGAGGAGATCGCCAGGAACGCACCCGCTGCTCCCCGG
>NW_008677414.1:0-16137 GCF_000695815.1 Acanthisitta chloris
ATATATATAAGTATGTTTGATATTAAAACTCCATTAATTGATCAGTATGTTTAGCAACTCAAGAAAAGTAGCGCTTATATTTTCTTTATTACAGAAGAGAAAGAACAACAGGAGTATAAAATACAGAAATGACTAGGAAAAAGTGATCTTTTGCTGTAGTGCACAACATAATGTTTGTATTGTAGGATGAAACAGCAAACAGCTGGAGAGCCCTTTTAATCATACTAAGAACCATATGATGACATACTGAGGCCACAATGCTCCCTAGTTACTGCAGCAGTGAGGTAATGTCAAACTGGCTATTCATATGCCAACAGTAAAAGCAAGGAAAACTCACCTTGTTCTTCTGAAGGCAAGTTGTCTACAGCCTTAGCGTGTAGAAAATGAAAGACAAAAGCTGTGGATTCTTCAAAGTTGCCTAAAGTGCCCTTTATGGCAGAATGATTCCTAGCCTCAGAATAAAATAGATAGTATTTGATAGATGTATTACATGAAGTGTTTTACTCCGTAATCTTACAGAGCATTATTAGTTCGTAACTTGGTTTTGAAATGTTTTATTCTACAGCATACCTGTAACAGGGACTGTCGTAACTTAAACGATGTTTCAATATCACAAGATCTCATTATAACAGTCTGCTTATTCAGTATTTGCTGATACTGAAGTAGGAACACTTCTGGTTGAATTACTAGGTCCATGGATTGCTAAAAAGAAAATTAATATTCTCATTATTCCATCTTTTTCTATTGAGTACCATTTAGAGGCTCCAGTCAGGATTAGAGTCTCATTATAACAGACGCTATATAAACATTAAAGATGGCCTTACGTGGTAAATAAAACAGGCTGTTATTGTTTAGTTTAATGTTGAAACAAGCTGAGTTTTATTTACAGTTTCAGAAAGAGAGGTCATGCTTAAAAAATTTTGTTAATATTTAACTCATACATTTAATTGAGTCATCCAAAACCTGCATAAAGACTAACAAAAAGTACTTCTTATTTCTGAGATTCGCTGAGATTAACTGAAAACTGTCTAAAACATTTTTCAATGATTTTGTACTGACAGTCCAAATATTGTCTTGCATACTCATCTGGGGGTGGGGAAATGGAAGTAAAACAAACTGTTTTCCATCACAAAACAACAGTGAATAAGGTAGCATTATATGTGTACATTGCATACTATAGGAAAGATAATTTATCTTTATATCTTATGTTATTATCATATGTGTCAAATAGAATTTTAGTCTGTCATACTTCTAAAAAATATAGGATCATTTCAGGAAGTCAGCACTGTTTGTGCATGTTTGTCATATTTATTGTAAAGTCTTTACCATCACCTCGACTTGATTTATCTTAGAGTGATAGAAAGAAATTACCATCTTTCTCACTGTTTAACAGAGAAAACTCACCACCAAATAGGTAAGATCTCTAAAGATGGTTATGGCATTAGCTCATCTGGAGTGTGACACAGAGAAAAAAATAGTGCAGAGCATATCTGCCATGGTGTTCTAGTAAATACTTGGCATGAACCTGTTCTTGGAATCAGAAACCTCCTCACATAAAGAAGGTGCTACAAAAACACTGTCAGTAATCTGAAGTAATTCAAACAGTTTTGATCCTGTTTCTTAAAAATCATTTTAAAATCAGTAAATCCTGTCAAAATGTCAGAATTCTTTGTGAAGGTGAAGTTTCAAAACTTTGCCCAAATTTACCTTCTCAGAAAAACTTTCCATATTGCTTATGTTATCATTCAAGAAAAGAATGACAAACCTTAAACAGCAAATAGCTCACTTTGAATTTACTTGTATAATAAAAACAAAGATAAGCAGCTCTGTTTCTTTTCAGTTATTGGCTACAAGAAGAGAAGCTTCAAGTTTATTAGGCTGGGATTGGAAAGGTCTCTGAGGACCTAGTAACAAGTCAAGTAAGTGACTATTTTTTTCTGCTTTTTGCTTTTGTAACAATCCTTGCATTTTATAGAAAAAATATTGTTCTTTTATTGTTTTTTTATGAATACCTTTTTTTTGTGGTATTTTTAAAAAAAAGCATTTTAAAATGAAGATGAGAAAACAGATTGTACTTGGCTTTTTTCCTTTTGCATTCAGTTGCACATTTTCGTACAATTTTTTTAAAATTCATTAAACTTTGAAATTATATTGTTGTAAAAACATTATGTCATACATGAACAACAGTTAGCAATGGTCACTTGGAAGAAAAATGCCACTCATTTATATAAATTGATAGCCCAGAAGAACCCAAGAAGCATAAAATAAATATCCATAACATTACATCAGATAAATGTAGCTTCTGCAGAAATCACTTTCAGAGCTTAATTAGAAATGGTTATTTTTGACAGAAATCTGTGGTTACAATTAATAAATGTAATAAAATATCCAGGCTAGAAGTTGAAAAATATGTTTTCCTTTATCATTTGAGACAGGAATTAAATGGAAATGGAATGCACACATGGATTTTTTTATTATTCTTTAGCAGTACATTAATGCAATGTTATAGAAAGAAAAGAAAAGAATCTTGAGTGTAACAAGCTTTTCATATCAGTAAATGTTCTATGGTTTAGTAGTACATTTACAGAACAAGTAACATTTTTGGACACTGCACTGTTTCCCAGAACCACCTCATCATTTTTACCAACAAGTCTGTGACTACAGTAGCTGTCTATGGCCAGTATGAAGCACAGAAAGTATTTTCTATATTCAGTTGTGTGTTTTGGCATTATCTCATTCTTTAGCAGTCTGTCAACAAAAACCTCCAGCTATTTTTTCTATAGAGCCCAGGAGAAATACCAGTAATTCAGTTATAAATGTTTAATTCATATTCAAACAAATTAATGTCATTTAGTAATGTCAAAAACTGAGGTTCAGCATAGCAGAGAAAAATCCAAGAATAATATGTTTCCTGGTATCAGTCAACCTACTGGTATTTTGCAAACCTCCTATCATTTTGTCAAAGGTTATACATGCAATACTGTATATGAACATGTCTCAACCTTTGTAATTATGGCACAAATTCTCAGAATGTAAAGAAAGTGTTTCAATTGTCAAAAAATTACGTTTTGGCAGCATTGCGGTAACTCTTGCAATAGCTCGCTGTAACAAAATGTTGGGTTTTTACAAAGATTCATTTTATGCAACATACAGACCAGTCAACTGTAACAACATGTTGGGTTTTTACAAAGACTCATTTTATGCAACATACAGACCAGTCAGAGCTCAGTGAATAAATTACAGCCATGTTGCACTTTAATGCAGTGTAATTGCACTTTGACAAGTATTGCAATACAGAAACATTCAATTCTCAGCCACCATACTTCTGTAACTATTTGATATTTTCCCCATTCTTATTATTGCTGATACAGATAAACCTTACATTCTGTCATTATTTCTACTGATGGGAATTGTCTGACAGGTGCATCTGCAACAGGGAATCTTGGAGGCAAACTTGATCTTATCCAACCGAATAGTCTTTTCTAATTTCCTGAGTTTTTGAGATTTAGGGTCAGAATGAGGCATTTTGTTTCATTTGGGGTTTGTTTCAGATGGTTGGTTGGGGGTTTTTGGAGCAATAAGCATAGGTTCAGAAAGGAAATGTGAATCAGTTAGAACAGTAAATACACATCTTGAACCATATGGTAGTCCACTGAAGTGTCTAATTTGTTTATTAAAACACCTTGTCCTTCTAGGATGCCTATCAGAAATGTTCATGAAATTTATTGCCCCTAAATCTGAGCCCCAAGGTTCTCATTTTCCACTTTACTAATCTGAATCAAACTCCAACTGATGGATACATCACATGGCTGTATTACAAAAAATTATGTCACATTAACTATGCTATATTTCAACAGGCAAACACAAAACAGCTTGAGCTGCTCCCTGGTGTGGTGATGATATCCTCTGTCCTGTTATGGCTGCTTGGATGTTCAGAAGAATGTTGACTTTGAACTGTGTCTTCTGTAGCAGACAGGTAAGGAGATGAGAAATCAAAGGGCTGCTGCCATTTCTGGCTGAAGGCCAAACAGCTTGGAAAAATTTAGCAGAAAATCTGAATTGCTCACTCCATCATTTATAGTGGAAGGAGACTAATAACAAAAATTCTTTTTAAGGATTCACAATTTTATACCATGGTGGGCTCAAAGTGTTGGAGATATGGTTTATGTGTTAGGAGTTAAAATATCAGATTTGGATACTCTGGCAATGTCTTTGTCTGGTGTTACTATAATTTCAGCAGCAGCACCTGACAGCTGTAATAGAGATCAGTGAGTTATTGCAAATAAGTTGCTTATCATGCAGCTTTGCACTGGAAGATTATTTAGCGAAATTAGTGTCAGTGCTAGGGACAGTGAAACCATTTGGCAAATCTAGCAGGAAATTTAAAAACTAATAAAGAAATAATATATGTATCTCACCCTCTTTGTCCCTATAATGTATAAACCTAAGGATTCTCATATCAGGTAAGGCTAAATCTCCCATCTAATCTAAAATAAGCTTTAATAACTAATCAGTTACAGAAGTATTGATAGCTCTTCTAAAAACCTGATAGCTGACTGGCCAGTGTTACCATTTTCAGATAAAGCTTGGACTTGTATCTTTGACCAGTACATCTTTCCCATTGTCTGTGACTTATCTAGCCCTATTTTCTTTAAATATCAAACTACAGTTTGGTCCAAGTGAAGAAAAATGCTGCTTGTTTTGTTGCAGCCAAGGAGAGGAAGACTATGAATTTTCGAAGGTTATGTACTAAGTATGAAAGGTGAAAACTGGGAGCATGGGAGGCAGGAGCTGGAGGGCTGAGGCATTGAAATGACACCACACAAGTGGATGCTCCATACTAGGCAGAGCTCACCAGGAGGCTGTGGCTGTCTTTGCCTTCATCTTCCATTGTAAGTCTGCACGTAACCTGTTATATTGGTGCATCATCACGTTGCATAATGAACCATCTTAATAGGATTCAAAGGTCTTTCTCTCTGCTCATGACAAGAATTGGATAATTTTGCATCCACTGCATTATATAATCCTCCATGGATTATATAATCCTCCATGGATCCTCCTCAGGCAAAGCAAAGAAATTCCCTTTTACCTGTGTTTTTGAGTGTATCTATCCACTTCTCTGACCAAGTGTTCTATCACATCAGGACAGGAGACCAAGCTCTAAATTATAATAACATTGCTCGTGCTATTTTGGGGGGAAGTGGTGTTTTTTAAATTTTATTATTTGTTTTGTGCATTTCTGGTTTTTTAATATATTAAAAAATGACCTATTTAAATAAGGTTTTATTATACCAATGTCAGGCATTCATTATCAGACTTCTTGCTTTTCAGAATACCTTCAATGTTGATTCTAGCAAAAGTTTGCTGAAATGTAAATTCCATGTGTTTGCTTCTGCATTTCAAACCTAAATGGTACAAGCAGTTTCCTCTTAGCATTCATATTCATTCTAGGTTTAATTACAGCCTGCTGAGAACAAAAAAAAACCAAACCTCAGTGTATGTTGCCTTATCTTAAATAGTGGACATTGGAGTTAGCATGTAAAACCATATATTAGTATGTCAATCAGAGTGCTATTGTACTCCCTCAAAATAGTAGGTCTACTTTAAACAAGACTGTGATTTATGATTCAGAACAGCAAAAGCTCTCTTTCTAAGCCAGTAAAGAAGACATCTGGGAAGGGCAGATCTAAGCCTATTCAAACCTCAGAGATTTTACCTTTTATAAATGAAAATTATCTGCTTTCAGTATTGAAATAGTGTTTCATAATGACAAAAGGAACTGATCGCTGATGTACAACAGCCTAACTTAACCACAGGCTTCACTGGAAGTGTGTAAGAGAAGTTTTGTAAATGTGGCATTAAGAATAACTGCTGGCTTTCTTGTATTTAGTGTGAGCAAGAAAATAAATTCATGTAAATGTAAATGATAGTTCTTAGATGTCAACTCCCATTACATTCATGTCTAATATCAATAAACATACTTCTGACAAAATTAAGGAACTGTAAAGGCTATTGATTTCAGAATTTAACTGAAGCTTTAAGAACCTTGGTGTTTGTCACATAGAGCAAAGAAAGGCAACTTGAAGGATCTTCACGCATGGGAAGTCAATGTGGTTGAAACTGAAGCTGCAGAAGCCAGAGCAGAAATATGAATCACAACTGTTCAGTGTTCATGAAGTCATCAGATGTTGGTATGTAGTTTAGTGATGTTATTTTAAATGGTTGCTTTGTGATAAGTATGATGTGGAATACTAATGCAATGACTGAGGATTCTGATTCCACCATAAAATTTTGGTAAAACTTTCATTGACTTCAGCTGAGCCAGGAAAACACTCAATCTGGCTCAGTACATTTGAGCCCCTTGTCTCTCTTTTCTACCTGACTATGCCAAGAATTTCTGTTCATCCCTCTTAACATGCTTACCATACTGTCTTAAGGAGTAAAAAAACCCCAAAAAAACAAAGAACCCCAAAAAACACAGAAATTTTGGCAACATGCTGCCAGAACAGAAGTATTTTGTAGAAGGTTAAACTCACACTGAATTTGTCAGTGTAAAATGCTAAGTCTTGTTCTGTTAGCTTTGTAGGGGATTTACCTACTGTGCTAAGAAATTTCAAACATGACCTTCAACATCACTTTTGTGCAGGAGGTGAAGAACTGCCTGTTAGAAATTGCTAGCTCTGCACACACTGAAATCTACCACTGGCTTCAAGTAAGGGCAGGATTTTCCTCTGGAAGAGACATTTCCAGTAGTGGTGAATAACATAATGGATTTTTTTATGTGAGCAAATGTATGCTTAGTGTATTTAATTGTATTTCCTTAGTATCATTTACTTAAGTTCAAAATGTGTAATTCATTTAGTGTTTTACAAATTGTTATTGTGGAGTTGTGCCAGAAACTACAACAAAAATTAAAACTACCATAATATTATTTTTAACATGGAGTGCACATATAAATGGAAGGAACCAAATCAAGACATAATTCAGACTTGTCATAAATAGATCTTAACACTGAATGTGTTGATATGAAAAAAATTTAAGTGCAGGATAAATTATATAGAAAAATAAAGAGAACACACAAAATAAACTAATTAGATGTGAACTTGTTCATAGAAAAAAGAATGTTTATTCTGACCAGAGACAGATTTAAGATCTAGTGATAATTAGAAAATCCTGCTAATACTACTACAGGGCATTAAATGTCCCTATAAAATATTTCATCAAATGATAGGATTTGAAATACAGGAAACTGCACACACTTTTCATTCATTATAGTACCATGTGCTTCAGTAGTTATTAGATATAAAAGCTATACAAAGCTATATCTTTTGGATGGCACTCTCAATATTTCTGCTCTACTCTGCTTTTCCTGTAACAGATTACATTTGGTTTTGAAACCATTTGAGGTTAATTGGAGCATTTACCACTCTTGCACCAAATGGAAATTTGCTTTTTATATAATCAAATGTCATCAGAACAACAAACTACTCTAACAAATATTCACCTGTTCTGCTCTAAGTGTCCATCCTGGGACACCTTTGATGTGTAATTTATGTGAAATCTGACTTTAAGTGAAGAATAAATGTAGAGGTACGCCAAAGTTTTTGTGTCAATTAGGACAGATCCAGTAAGAGAGCTTGTTGTCAGGCTAATGGGGAAAATACAGGAAGGTCAAATAAATGTTTCAAAGTTTTCAAAAGGCATGTAGCTGTAGACATTCTTGTTAGACTCGGGTTTGCTTCAGCAAATAACTGTCATTTGCCACAATCCGAGGATGCTCATGACTTCAGCACCATGTGCAATGCATTCATCAATGCAATCCCAAACTCCTGAGTATGATTCAATCCTGAAGTCTCCTCAATAGTAAATATGTGCTGTCTGTCATGGTGAAATGATTACTAATGAAAATAGTGGTTCAAGAACAATAGCATTTCTTTATTAGTCAAAATTTCCACTCCAGAAACTTCCTGACACAGTTTCAAAAGCACTGGTCTAACTCCAGCCCAACAGTCACAAAAAGTGTGGAGTAGTTTGTGGCAGGTATGCACTGCTCTAAGCTGGATCTCTAAGAGATTTCAGAGCATTAAACAGGGCATGGATAACTGTCTAAAAAACCATTCCAATAAGTACATGGAACCAGTTTTCCATATAGAGACAAGAAACGAGAGATCGTCTACAAGCACAGAAACAACAGTTGTTCCTCAGAGTTTTTTTGTTTTAAAAAAGGATTGATTTTTATTTTTTTTTTACCCATCTGTGTGCTTTATATAAGTATGTATGTTACAGGAACAGATGAGAACCTTGTGAAATGACATAATCATTGTTCTTTCTTCCTTGTTATGCTTTATTCATATGAGCTTTTTTCCTTTCTTGTTGTGCTTTTCTTTCATGTTAAAGGCCAGAGCCAAGACCCACTGATTAGAAGGAGTGTTTTAGTGGGTTTCAGAGACACCATTTTTTAAAAATCCCTGAGACAGCACCACTTACAGAGAGTGTTCTGGATCCTTTATGATGTTATGTGATTGTGAATTTTATAATTTACTACTGCATAGGGTGCTAATAAATGCCTCTCTAATAGGCAAATACTTTTATTCCTAAAATGTCGATTACTGTAAGTGAATCAGAAATCCTAATGAATAGTTATGTATAAGGAAGCCATTTTGAAAATTAGTTTTTGGAGTGCATGAAAACACAAAGAAATGCAGCTTGCTTAAGAGGTGCTGATGAGATCAAAGAAGCCCAACAGAAAATGGAATTCTTGGACTTGACAGGAATAATTTTGTTAAGTGTGAGCAGATATGACTTTCAAAAAGAGTAAGCATCCAAATAAGAGGCATTTAATCTTACAATGAAACAGTGCTTGAAGCATTTGCAAACATTCATCAAATCCTTTCAGTATGGGCAAGGAATATTTTAGGCTAGATTGTCACTATCCTTTCTGGCAGATTCAAGCTATGAATACAAATGGCTTCTACCTAGATGGCTAATAGCAACAGGTTAGAGCATGCCTTAGGATCAATATTTGAGACTCTATGTCTTTGCACCCACATCTGGGTTAAAAAGAACATGGGTAATAAAGAGGTCACAGGCTGCTTCTGTGTATGATGTGGCAACAGTTAAATTTACAAGTTGGGCTGATATAATTTCCTGGTTGATATACCACCGCTCAGATCTGCATTCTTATACATTTCTTCCCTGGGTTCATTTCTTTTGGAGAATTTATATCTTGTCTGAGCTCGGTCCTAGAATATCCTTTTACTCTCAGGCTTTCAGTAAGCCTCCTAGTTCACTTGTCCTCTAAGGTAAAATTTCCTAAACTTTCTCCAATACTTCAGCAGTCCTACAGCATTTCTACTGTCCTGTTAAACTTCAGGTGATGGGGAGGTTGGCCTTTATTTTTTGGGATAGGTTTTTCAGTAGAAATATAGGCCTTTCTTTTCTGCATGGTTTTTTTGAAGTTTTCCCCAGAGTGTCTGAGAAAAATCTTCCAAACAGCTTCAGGCTTCTTACTCTTTTCAACTCTGTACACAACACACACAAAAGTTTCTCTTTCCACCTTTTTTTTATCCTCTATGGAAATAAAACCTTCAGAAACACAGCCTTTCTCTTTGCTTGCCATCTAGTTGTCTTAAACACCCTTTTATTTGAAGCATTCAGGTAAAGCTGACTGAAGTGACTTTATTTTTTTCATTTGCTTTCAGGTAAGACTGGATTATGTCATGATGGTCTTGCATTAAAATTTGAGCAATAAAGGATGCTTCTGCCTACACACTGAGCACTGTGTGCTAAGATGCCTGAGGATTTGATGTGCTTGGTGTGCAAACCCTTCTGAGATCCTCTTGCACATGTTACATACCTTCTTCTGTCCCCAGTTATGACAGAATTCTAGGAAATTAGAATTAGCATGAACATCAAAAATGTCACAGAGTTGTGTTTAGGTTGTGAATCCTGTATTTGTAAAACTGATCTTTTAATTGCTGATTTGAATTCACAAATTACATAGAAAAGTATTATACCAGGTGTTTTAGACTGTGAAATGGAGAGCAGCATTTCAACTGACAAGTACTGAACTACAAATAGTTCACACTTATGCCTGTAGTTTTACTGAAAAGGGTATGCTGTCAAATTCACAACAACACTGACTGCTGTGTACATAAACTCTTGCTTAAAATATCACCGATGAGAATCAGCACATAGACACAGATTATTATATCATATAACCTTCCTCAGGAGAGTGGATTTTGGCAGATTGTGTACACCTAAAAGTGCTCTGTGGTGAACACCTGGTTTTGTGAAAGGTGATCTGTTCCAAAAAGTTTAAGTAGTTGTTATTAGTCATTTTGCTTTCTTAGAGAATACTATTTAGCAGGCTGGCATGTAGGCAGTCAGATTTAGCTAGCATAACTTGAAAACCAAGCAATGGTTGGTGATCAGCTGCCAAATGTTAAAGTGACATATTCATCTATGGGAAGTCAGAGGAGTCAGTTTGGATGAAGAGGGCCTTCTGGTTTTCTTCCATTACTTTGGATCAGAAAAGCAATAGCTATGAGACAAAGTCTCAGAAAATGCTTCTGGTGGTCAGACAACCATTTTCTCCAGAAAATGCAGTGTCATGTGTATGCTCTCATAGAATGCAGCTTCTGGCAGAAAGGAACTCCAGAGGTTGGCCAGTTCAGTGTTTGCCTAGGTACATGAAGATGTGTTCAGTCTTTTATGTAGGTCTTTAGTCCTAGCTGACCTGAGTTTGTGCTCTGAACTCATAAGGTGTAGAACAGAGTTTAAGTTTCCTTCTGGGATTCTTTCTAACCTCTGTCTGTTTTTGTTGCAGACTTCACTGTCACATATCTTTACACAGTGTTTTTAAGGCATCCAAACTCATGGCACCTAGGCTGGCACAACTCCTCCACCTTGCTCAGAATTTTACTGTGAGCCCTGTTATTGGAAATGCTTCACATATGATCAGTATTCTGGTGAAAAAAAGTTCTGGTTTCAGTACCGAGGAAGGAGAATAAAGTTTACAGGTGGAGAGAGAGTACTGGAAATCCTGGAACTTTACATGCAAATATTCAGTACATTTTAGATCCCAAATTAGTGGCTTATAATCAAGTTATTTGTTTCCAGTTTTAGTTTGTTGGGATTTTTTCAATAGTGCAATATTTCTAAAATGCTAAACAAGAATTTTATTCATACATTAGATTTTTTGAGAAAGGAAAATAATTCTTTCAGGACAGACTCTTCTTTCTGATAACTTGGTAAAAAAATAAATAAATCGTATTATCAGTGGAAGAAGAAAACAATCCTAAAGGAACATTTAATCTTCCCTTTTGTATACAAAAGGAAAGAACCCATATTGCTTTAATCTGGGGTTGTATTGGTTCCAGTTTGCTCCAGTGATGGATAAAGATGCAATCACTTGTGACAAATATGAATTTCTTGTAGGTATTTATATAAAAACACAGTAAAGTGACAAAAGGCCTAACAGGCACCTGGACCACAGCAGCAGTTTAATCTGTCTTTGAACCACAATTGATTCTGTAGGAGTGTGCTGCACTATCCCTGAATGAGATTTAGTTATTTTGTGCACAGATTATGATATCAACCCAATAAGCAGGAAAAATGCTACAATTTGAGCAGGAATCCTGTCTGAATGTTAAAAATCCCCTTCCAGACATTGCCTCTGGATTTCTAATTTCCTAGCCATGTTTGTTATAAAAAATATATGAGATATCAGCAAGTCCATATTTTAATAAAGAATAGGAAAAATATCAACATAAAATTCTTGGGGATAAAGGCTTCTTCCCTAAAAACAAACATATGCATCCACATACCATTTTTCCATTACAAAAATTTTCATTGTTTTGGGGCACTTCCAGTAAAAACTCTTCATGGGGTACCTAACCAATACTGTCTTTTATCAGTTGCTCATAAAACTGTGTACTGTAGGATCAAGCAGATCTAGCCTGGAAACCTTGAGTTCAGCATAACAAGTGAAAAGGGGAGATATTTCCTGATAGCAAAAATTGTTTCACAGGAAATGCAAGAGTAAAATTGCAAATTTTTTATCAGGTCTCAAATGTATGTAGCTCAGTCTTCTTCCAGCTCAAGACCAGTGACCACTCATAAAGCTTTCCAGAGAAATGAGGAAGTAACATAAAAAGAACAGAAATATATTTTGCATTTTGATTAAGCTTATTTGAGAGGCATCATATACGAGATAAAATGATTTGTTAAAGTTCTCAAATTTGGCATCATAAAGGCATTGTTAAGACTTAGGATTGGTGATTATGGTCTTAAAATGTCTTTGTTCTGAGCACACTTGCATTTTTTTAGTATGTATACCTACCTTGCTGAGATTCTGCATTCACAATTTCATTTTTTACACTTTTGTATTTTGTGAAATTATCCCCTGGCTTGAGCCTGAAACAGAGCTCTTACTTCAATCCACTGTTGCTTGTTCACCGTAATTTTAAACTGTTTGGCTTTTTCCTTGTGCATAATAGCTTGTCCATATACAATAGCTGTCCATAACCAGGAAGTTCTATTGAACCTGGAAAATGTTAGTGAAAATTTGAACTGTGAAACACTGGATGATGGTTTGAAGTGTGAGCTGGACCATCTTCATTACCATCACATGAGTCATTAAAGATCTTGCAAAATTTGTCTTAAGATTAGTTGCATAAACTTGGTTATCTTGAGGAAAATTCAGCTCAGTCACACAAACCTCTATTTTCTTTTGGCTGAGTTCATGTGATACACAAAATGATGCCTTTATATATACACTATGCAATGTGTAATTTGTAAAAAGACTTTGATTAACTATCTGGTGGAAGATAACTGGCCAAATGCAAGATGGCTCTAACAGAAAAGTTAAACTGTAATATCTATTTATCAGTAAAGGTAAACTTACTTATTAAGAAAAACAAGTTTTTTTATAATTAGTAGTGATCAGTGTACCTCATGTAATCTGGCAGTAAATGACTGTGCACCCACAGGGCTACTTAAGTTCAAAACCAATTTGGTAATCTTCCAGTTGGAAATTACAATAAATTAAGGTCATTTCTCCAAGGAATGACATAAACACTTCAGTAATGGAGCTCCTCTCTTTATGTTGAATCACATAAGTAAAATTAGAGCCTGCTTAATTACATCTATTGTTGAATGTTTTGATCAGACATTTAAATACCTGCAGTGGGGCTCACAATCACATTTCTCCTTGCTAAGCTGGAAACATTAAACCCCCAAACAATCAGGGCAAGCATATCTGTTCTGCACAAAAGTCAGCAGGAGAAAACAGGCTAACTAGTAAAGCTATAAAAGGAAAAGAAAAAGAAAAAGCGGAAAGCCTTACAGACAGTGGATTTTTATATTTCATGTTAAAATAAATGTTTTTATACCATGCCATTACAACTTGTGATTTATATTTTTCAAAAGGTATTCAGGCCTAGAATACAAGTGTAAGTAAGCACACCATGCCATTACAACTTATGATTTATATTTTTCAAAAGGTATTAAGGCCTAGAATACAAGTGTAAGTAAGCATTTTCCCTTCTCATTTCTCCACATCTCCATGTAATTTTGTAAGATATGGCGTATCTTCAAAGGACAGGTTGATCATTTCAGAGTACTGTGTGGGACCACACAGGTGGCTTGCCTTTAGCCTTCTCTGAACTCCAGAAATGATACTATGTAAATACTCTCATTTTCTAGTTTGACTATGTGGAAAAAAACCTTTTGGTACTCAAAATTTGTTTCTTGGTATTTTTTTATTGATGTAGTCTTTAATCAAACATTAAAGTTATTCAGTGACACAAAACCATATTTTTGGAATAAAATGTTTAAGCATCTGAAGTCCATGATGTTCTTTGCATGTGTTAGTCATGGTAGCCTGATTCTGCCTCTGGAGATTTGCACAGGCTTTCTGACAGTAGTACTGCACTGCTTAAGATGATTCAGTTTGAGGCCACCATGTTCCTTCTAAGAGAACAGACACAAGACATTTCGGGGGGGCTTTGCTTTCATTTTACTCATCAAGTTAGTTCTGCTCCACAATCCCTTGTTTTCCTTCCTATTCTAAGACAATAAGAATAGAATATGCTTTCTCTTGAGGCTTGGAGAACTAAAAAGGAATGACAGTACTGCACTGAGCGCACGAGATTGTACACCTGCAGCAGGATTTAATTCAGGCTATTAGGTCTTGTAAGCAATAGACACCGAATCTGCAAACACCCATGAATTTAATGTTTTTCATGTTTAAACTTTTGGTCTATTCAGGTAAACTGATATGCAATAAGTTGACACAAGAAATGCAAAGAAGGACTACATTCAGATGGATTAGCTAGAAAAGCCTGTGCAAACTGTAGTTGATGTTGACAAGTGAACTATGGAGTCTGTGTTTTATTGAATTTTGTTCAGTTCAATAATGTATGAAAATGACAGAAGGAAATGTATTAAACTTATGCATATGGATGTTACAGTCATGCATGAACATTTTGGTCATAAAAACTACTTTATCATCTTCCTTAGATAATAGTGTTTGATGTTGTTCTCAGAAGTACTTTAAATATAAGCAGATAGTATTAATAAAGCAATAGAATTGAATTTTAACAGGAATTTTAGTTTAGTTCACAAATATGCATCCAGGCATCTTCTGCTCGTGGACTAGATATCTATGATTTTCAATGCCTGCGTAGCATGACAGTAGTCCTGGGTAGTCAATTAAAACCTTATTCTTCATAGTAACAGATGAATAAGCCAAGACCTCCTACATGGCTACAAGTCTGTCTTGTTATAAGCAACATTCAATTTCATGCAGACAAAATTGGATGTTTCTGAACAGTAATTATATTTTTGCAATATGTTACAATTAGACAAATAAAGTTGAAAATGCTTTCCTTTTTATATTCTCTAGAATCAGAACTGTGGTGAGATATGCTGAAAATAAATTAAATCAATTTCTCCTGCTTATTTCACATGGCATTTTATGTTTCATTGTATATTTATAATTAGACTTTGTGGGTTGCTTATTTCACATGGTATTTTATGTTTCGTTGTATATTTATAATTAGACTTTGTGGGTATGTAAATGATACAATGAGTGACAAAATGTTCAGTTTTTAATAACACATTATTATAGTAATGTTCAACAACTGAGTCAAAATTACTTTTAAAATCTTCCTTTGCTCTGTACAATACAAGAATTAAAAAAAAAAAGAGAGAGGAAAATATTCATTTCAACCTTGCTCAGCAATGAAAATTTAAAAATATATTTATACTCCTACAATATGTCATTATCAGTGGGTGAAACATGGGGTTTTCAGAAAATGGAGGGAAAATGCTAAATCCATTCATTATGCAAGGATTATAAAGGACTAAATTTACTTAATCCTTGCTTAAGGGTTTGCAAAGTCACTGTATTTCATCTCAATGGTGAGGTACTTGCTTCATTGAAAGAAAAAAGGTTTGCCACCGGCTTCAGCAGAAACTGGAATTTTTCCCCATAAAGTAATGTATATATTTTATTTATTTTCTCAATAGGGTGCTTGTTATAAGGTATTAGAGAAGTTTCTCCAGAACTGTACTCAAATAAATTTCACCCCATCAGTACTAAACATCATAATGACATTCTGAGTTTAGGGATTAGAAGGATTCAGTGAATATATTCAAGTAACAGGAATTTTAAAATGCTTTGAATGTGTTTTGGAATCCATTTCAAACACAGATGAACTCACTTCTCAGCTTCAGCCCAACTTCTTTTACCTGTCTGAGCAGTCCCACCTGTCTGAATATTTCCACAGGGATTCGCATGAATCCCTGTCCTGTCTCTCATATGGTTTTTGTGTCAGAGGTGCTGCTTAGGGTGAATCTCGATATTCACCAGCTGGCACCTGAGTAGAAACACAAACACTGATATATGTATTAAAAGAGATTTGATTCAAGGTGTGTGCAAGTTAGTAATAGTTTTTAACTGAAAACTGTGTGCTCTTGAAGCATATTGTTTTCAAATTGAAGGTTGTGTTTTGTGTTTCTGCATACAAAGCACACAACAGCCTCTTCTAGCAGGCTAATTTGAAAGCTCAGCTAAATACAATTAGATTGTAGCTTTCTTCATAATGAACTGTGATTTGCTGTGAGACTAGT
>NW_008677415.1:0-221 GCF_000695815.1 Acanthisitta chloris
CCTGGTTGATTCTATGATTCTAAGTGGGGATTTGCCTGCAAGTTTAAGGCTTATCCCTGATTTGAAGCAGCAATTTCTCTGTGCTGTTGTGCTGCCCTGGCACAGGGTAAGGGTATGAGGGCACAGACCTGCTTTCCCCACTCCTCAGCCTGTGATACAGTGCCTGAAATAAAATCGGAGTTGTATTTTGGAGGTGAAAAATATGATTGCTGTGTGTGTGT
>NW_008677415.1:276-3920 GCF_000695815.1 Acanthisitta chloris
CACAGCCCTCCCAGGGCTCACAGCTTTAGGTTTTCCCATTTTTCCATCTGTAAATCTCCCTCTTCCAAGGCTAAAGGTGAAAAGAGGGTAAAAACCCCCTCACAACTAGCTGTTTTTTACGTGGGAATGTTTGCAAATATATTGGTGATACGTAATTGAATTATTAATTGGGAAAAATATAATTAGTGTGCTGGAAGAATGGCTTTTCCATGCTCCACAACTTTGGTCTTTCAAGGAATCTAATTGCTGAAATGAGTTATGCACTCAAGAAATCCACTTAGAATGAACAACATATGTCCTACTTTTCCAGCTTTTCTTCTCCGAGTTGCACGTTACAATGATGAAGTGTAAAGAGCAAACTTCAGTGATTTGCAAAAGGTACCAGCCTTGTGCCTTTGCTAAACTGCTTGATTTATGTGCTGTTTGCTGGTTTTGAGAACACAAAACAATTAATTTATGTGTGAAAAGAAAGTGAATTAATCCTAGAGAGCCCTGGAGCCTTTAAAGACCTGAATCATATGTTGAGCTCGTTTAAAACTTGCATAAGAAATTAATGTAGAATAAAGCCCTTTAATTTGAAAAGTGCATCTATAGTAGGTGTCCCTAGGATATCTTCTGGATCATTATTCAGAAAGGTTAAGGAGGACTTTATTTTTTCCTTTCTTTCCCTTTTTTTTTTTTTTTGGATATATTCAGTATGTATTTTCCAGTTTGCAGCTCGACGTGGTGCATTTCAACTTGTAAAGAGGCAGAGATTTGAAAAAGAAACAGGGAGCTTTTTTATTCACCTTCCACTTAATTTCCTCGCTGCCTTGCCAGTCCCAGCTTAATGAATGTAATTGCTACCTTTGATGAAAATACTATTATCAAGATCACACATTACATTGGAAAACAGTTTTTCTTTAAACACAGCGACTGCAGTCTCTAATTATGCATGTAACAAGTGGCTCCTGAACAAAAGAGCATGTTGTCTACAATTGCTAGGAATTGGAGCAAGGCAAATTTGAACAAAGAACAGATTAGATTTGCTCCATGCTCCACAAAGCCCATTCCCCTGATTAATTTCCTGCAAAAACTAAAACAATTCTCTCTTAAAAGGAACTAAACCCTCATCCCCAGAATGATCCATATGCCATTTGTGTCAATCTATATGATGATAATAGCCCCAGATTTAAATTATTAACTATTAGGTGTAGTAAAATAGGAAAAGCTCTTTTAGAATCTTACCTTTTCATATGTAAATAAGCAGTACAAGGACTTAAGGAACAAAAACCTGACTTTTCTGTGGAAACCAGGAGCAAGAAAGCACCCAGTAACTGAAAGTCTGAATTGTGCATGTATAATCCAATTATTTTGTCAGTTTACTCTCTGCTCTGCAGGAGAGTCAGATCTCCTAAAGCTGTCCTGGGTTTTCCAGGGATGGCACATTTGAGGGCTGATTTCCATGTGTGCACCTTGAGGATAGTTCTCCTGAAAAGGATTACATTTAATTCCTAAAACAAACAATTTTATCATCAGGATTTAACAAGTCAAAATCAGAACTGGAACTATGTTTTGCTGCTATTCCCTGGAAAAAGCAGCAGGCAGGTGCTGGTAAAATTTTGAATTAGCACTTGGCCTCTGGTAAAATCCTGTGATATGGATTGAATTGGGTGTTTTTATATTGGTAATACAAGAAAGTAGTCACAGCAATTTAGAACATGGTGTTAATTTTCATTCCTATTTGTATTGATCCAGGATTCCTAGCTGGGACCCATTGGACAAGATGTATAGAAACCCCAGATATCTGGGCAAAAGCCAGAAAAAAAAAAGTTCTGCTTCAAAGTGTTTAGAAGCTGAATTAGGATTGGGTGTGGACAGATATAAACCAGTGCTTAGGTTATTCTTTAAGGAAAATTGGTGAGGAAAATCAATGTACTGGTAAAAAAGCATCCCTAGTTCAGCATCCTCTGCTTGCACTAGTGAAAACAGTTTGTTCATGCAGGTCACACAAGAACTGGTCCCACAGCTGTGGTGCAGGTTGGTGTCTGCCTGGCACTGCTCCCTGCCAGGATGGATCCAAAGCTCCTTGGTGTGTAATCCACACTGAGGCCTCACGTCAGCCACTCTGGTCTCCAGCTCTTTGCAGGAAGGTGTTTTGGATGTTGTCCCCTCTGCCTGGCAAAGCCATAGACATGTATGGACTCTTCCAGTGGCCAAAACCTTTGGTGCAGTCAGTGAGGAGTGCAGGACTGGGAACTGCTCTCTCATTCAACATGCAGCAAGTCCTGGGGAGCTTCTCTCCAAGAAGGAAAGACAACAACAGGCATGTTGTGTTTGGTGCCAGCAGTGGAAGAAATGAGGTGGCACAGGTATGTGTTAGCAGCCTATTTTTCTCTTCACAACACCTTCCAGTTGTGTGTATCTATGTCTTTAGATCTATGTATCTATGATTTTATGATTCCATTCTCATGCCAATGCAGAGATCAGGGGAAAATTCTGCCCCTGCTACACCTGTCATTTACCCCTTCTCAGTCCCTAAAGGTGCTTTGTTTGCAGACTATCACAGTTCTTCCCAACTCACATTGCTTGCAGTTAATACAAAATCATTCAAATATACCCTTCAGATAAGAAAAAGAGAAAAAAAAACCCTCGTAATTTTCCATGTGGATAGAATTAATCAAGATGTAATTATGACACCAAATGAAATTGCTTAGAACATCATCAAATCCTTGTTCATCTCAATGTCAGTATCTTTGAGAAACTGAATAAAAGAAAATGGAAGTCTTTTCTGTGGAATTTCAAATAATTTCTGTTTCCAGACACTTTTTCTGGGGGATTTCAGACACTGTGGGTCTTCTAGTGATGGAACATTGCAGAGCCTGCACTGCTGGAAAAGAAACCTGGGAACAGCCCCATGGTTTTTAAGGCTTCTAGCTGCAAATATCAGTGACAAAAAGGAGCAGGCCTATAATCACTGCCTGGGGAAGCCAGAGAACAAACCCAATATATTCAGGAAATCCAGAATTACTTGTGGTTTAGTTTCTTGTCTCCCTTCAAACAAGCTGAAAGTAATCTCATGAGTTTGTGGAAGCACATTGGTGTACTTTGCTGAAGAAGTGTTAGTCTGTGAGTTTTTCTCCTTTCAGAAACTAATCCTTTGTTCCCTGTAGTGGGTGTTTGCCTCATATTTTAACGTAGCATTTAATGCAGCACACTAAAAAATCTGGCTGGGAACATGTGGCACTTGCACAGCTGAATATTTATCCCTTCATCACACCATCCCTGCTTAGGTCTCACATCAGCCAAATTCACAAGTCTCTTTTCTAATATCTAACCTAAACTTGCCCTCCTTCAGTTTGAACCCATTACTCCTTGTACTATCACTGCAGTTCCTAACACAGAGTCCCTCTTTGACTCCTTGTAGGCCCTTCAGATACTGAAAAGTTGCTCTGAGGTCTCCATGCAACCTTCTTTTCTCCAGGATGAACAGCCCCAACTCCCTCAGCCTGTCCTCATAGGGGAGATGATCCACTGCTCTTAGCAACTTTGTGGCCTCCTCTGGACTTGCTCCAACAGTTCCATGTCCCTCTTACGTTGAGGACACCAGAACTGTGTGCGGTATTCCAGGTGAGATCTCATCTGAGCAGAGTAGAGGGGAAGAA
>NW_008677415.1:3972-4494 GCF_000695815.1 Acanthisitta chloris
GGGGCTGAGCTCACACTGCAGCTCATGCTGAGCTTCTCATCCACTGTCACTCCCAAGTCTTTCTCCTCACTGCTAGTTTCAATTAGTGGATCAGAGAGGATCATACAGAAGTGACAAGGAGAAGGCATCTGGTGAGCTTTTCTCCTTCTCCATCTCCTCCCCTTCTCCATCCCATTCTTAAGTAACACAGAGGAAGGGGCAAATCTTGCACCTGTGTTTAACTCATCCCAGTACAAATAACCTCTTTGTTTTTAAATCATCCCAGTGGAAATGCAAAAGAGAAAGAGTAGTCAGTGCAAGAGGCTGCAGAGACACAGAGAGCACTTGGTAGTGCCAGAGTGATGGAGCTGAGGATGGAGCAGCTCAGTGCACCTCATCTTACACACACCACTCATTTGTTCCACGCTCTTCTCTATCTAGATGTATGATCCAGGAAGAAGGAAAAAGTAGTTGAGGTTTAAACTCTTATCACTAAAGTGAGTCTCCCTCTACATTAAAAAACTATCCAGACATTGTAGCAGG
>NW_008677415.1:4510-9510 GCF_000695815.1 Acanthisitta chloris
AATTTGTGTGTGTAGAAAAAAGACTTATTGGTGAATTTAGCAGTATTTTTCGTTGAACTGGCAGTTGCTAACCATTACACCAGTATTTATTTGATTCTTAAAGAGCACAAAAGCATGGACTACAAATAAAGAAGATGGAGTAATAGCTTTTGACTGGACCACTAGCTTTAAACTTGAAATGAAGTGTCCAGTTTTGAGTTACTGTGTCCAAATGCCATTTGTACAGTTTGAAAAGTGGGGGCATTTTTCCAGCTTGTCACTGTTAGCTGTAGTTCATTCCAGTGAATGATATCACTGCAGGAGCAGTTGTTCTGCTATAAGTACTTCACTCATGACTGGAATGTATTAAATGTATTAATCTGTGCCTGAGAGTGTAATTTAGGGAAGCCCTACATTTGACACATTCTTGTACATCCTTATTTTATTGCCTTATCCTGCAGGTAACAATGTCTCAAAAGCAAAGGGACTGGATGAAGTTAAAATTACATGTCACCAAATATTATATGCACTTTTTTGTCGCCCATTTTGCTGTCAGAATTACGGATTTTCAACAACATTAGTTTAAATATGTTTATGACTTGATTTACACCTCTGATGTCAAAATAAAATGCCAGGCAGGAGCCCAAGGTTTCTAATGAGGTGAGATGAAGCCATGAGGGGAATGTCCTCAGCCTCACAGCTACATCTTTCACAGCAAAACTCTGTCACGAACAGCACCTGGGCCAACCAAAGATAAAACGTGAGGGTTGACTTATCCTGGAGAGTATTTGTCAAACCTGCTTTAAACCAGCAGAATAAAAATGTATTTTTGTGGCAAGGTTGGACCTTATGTCAACTAAGTGAACCTGTAAAGCATTTATAGCCACCTCGTGACTATTGCCTGTCATAAATTTGGAATGCTCTTAATCCATAGATGTGTAATTTTGAGGCACTCGAGGTGCTTTTACCACCTTCTAGTTTCAGTGGGATTATCATCCATATTGCTGTGGGCAATTAAGTCAGGGCATGATTAGTAGTAACAACTTTTCTGAGTTATGGAGCTGCAAAAAGAAACACATCTCTTTCTGCCCAAAGCAAGTGTGAGTATCCAAGCCCTGGTGCTGCAGGTACCTCTAGAGGCATTTGCAATGTTGTGGTTATCAGCCCTGGGTTTGAGGCAATTAAAGCAGTTTAAGTAGTTAGTTTGAAAGTACAGCACTAGTGACTAATGTGCTGAAAACTAACTTGCCTTTCCTTCCTTCATGTGGTGTGGAGAGCACAGTGAGGCTACAGGGGAGCCAGAGAGGGACGCTCTGGCAGGAGCTGCAGTGACAGGACAAGGAGTAATGGGGAGAAATTGAAGGAGGGGAAATTTAGGCTAGATCTTAGGCAGAAGTTTTCCCTGTGAGGGTGGTGAGACACTGGCCCAGGTTGCCCAGGGAGGCTGTGGCTGCCCCAAGCCTGGCAGTGTTCACAGCCAGGTTGGATGAGCCTTGAGCAACCTGCTCTGGTGGGCGGTGTCCCTGCCCAGGGCAGGGGGTTGGGACTGGATGGTCTCTAAGCTCCATTACAACCCCTAAAAGTTCTCTGATTCTATGATGTAACAACCAGCACATCCTTTATTTTTGCTCAACCAGAATTTCCCCGGAAGAGCCAAAACCCTTAGTGCCAGCTCCACACTGTAAGCCAGCAACGTTCACTCTAAACACACCAGGCTGCTTTTCTTGCATTGACATCCGTGTCTTCCCTTGTATACATTCCCAAATAAATATCCCAAGCTGCCCACAGCTTTTCCTACGGGGCGGAAAAGCCTTTGCTCCGGAGAGAGGCAATTCATAAACGTAGGCAAGTGCCCCTGCTCCACCTGCAGGCATCGTTAGCTGGCAGGGATGGGGATGATAGAGGAGATGGGACCAGTGGCTGAACTCTGACCTTATCGATCCAGCCACCTCCACCCAGCTGAGTTGCTGCAGTCCAGTCAGCTGAAAAGGAATTTAAAGGGCACTCGTCTTCTCCTGCTCAGCCCTCCCGTCATTAATAACGTTTTCATCCGTGACAGTGATAAACACACGGTACTTGAGGAGAGTTTATTAAGGTCAGTCTATAAATAAAAATTAAAATTTAAAAAAATGGGTTTACACAGATGAACAGATGGATGAATAAAGTGATTGGTAAAACAATAAATATGAAAATAGACAGATGGATGAAGTATCTGGCAGCGATCCTCTAAAAGCCCAATGCCTCAAACGCTGGCAGTGTTAGACCAGACCCTTCTCTCCCCTCTGAGCAAAAAACAGATTTAATGAAGCTGCCGCAGAACTTATAGGTTTCAGGGATCTATGGCCTGACTAATATTTTGTCATTTAATGCCTATTCTCTAGCCTGATAAAAAGGATTGCAGCCATTTCTCTATGTCAGGTATATAACTGAGTGCTACTAAAATTTAAATGTCTCATCTGTCCTTGGATCTAAATACAGATGGCCTTAAACCTCCGAGTTTTTCTTGATGCAAGATGGTATACAATACCCTGCCTGACTTCTTTTATCATTCTCAGAGAGACAGAGATTTGTATCTCAGTGGAATTCAGGCTACCAGGAAGCAAATATTCTTTCTCACTTCCAAACTCTGCATATCATTGAGCGAAATAAAGCCAGAAGGCCCAATAACATTTCAGCCTCCATCAGCTGAGGAATGTTATATAAAATGCAAGTTTACTCATTCCAAAATTTCCTTGGGAAGCATTTCATGCCTGGCTATCATGCGAGTTAAATTATAGATTTTATCCTTAGTTCAGCATTGTTTAGAAGTGATAAGGAGCTGGCAAAGGAGCCAAGTTCACTGGAATTGCATGTGATTTCTCTGTGTGTTTCTGTGCTGGCTCTGTAGGCAGCTGAGCCTGAGCAGGGGGAGGCATCATTTAGGGAAACTTGTACAATCATTAAGGGTAAACACTTGACTCGGATTCAAGACCACAGGCTTCACGTTTGTAACATCTAAAAGAACCTTAATTGTTGCCTCTGATTAAATATTTCAAAACCATTACTTAGATCATTGTGATTATTGATCCTTGATTAGGCCTTTGGTCCTTGATGTCCACACGGACATTAACTGGTGTCCAGCAGAGTCACATGCAGCATTGTTTGCTGCAAATGAAGATTTTGAATGCTGAATCTGAACATTGGCTCAGGACTGATCCAGCAGGAGCTGGCCATCAATTTCCATTGAAAGCAGCTGCCTAAGTGAAATGGATGAGAGGAGAAGGTGCCTGGTGCCTCACAGAAGCCACGAGACTCTGCATGATTTGGTCCTCAGGAAGCAATTCAGTCTGATAATGAAGAGGTGATGGGGCACAAAACCACTGTTAGTTAAACCCAGGTATAAATGGAATAAACCAAGAGTATTGCAGGTCCCTAATGAACAATCCAAAAGGTGGTTAGGATTGCTCAGAGCAGCTGTATTACTTAGAAATAAGCAACAGTTAGGGGAATAATGACTTGCAGCCAGTTGTCAAGTACATCTGAATGGCAGATTGGAGAGGAGGCAGAGTTCCTTCCATCAGCCATCTCCATCCAGCCTAGGACTGAGCTGACCTGTGGCAGGGGATCCCAGTCTAGTGGCTCTGTACCCCATGGACTCACTAGCCCACCAGCAATTCTCCTTCTGCTTAGAGGGAGCAGAAGGCAGCCTGGAGTCCCAGCCACCAAACCCAGGAGCTGCAGAGTCTCCACAGACAGCAAGTCTCCAAATTTGCTGCCAGCTAGGGGAGGATGAGCTCCCTTCCTGGCAACAGAGAACATGATGCGATTTAACCATCCCTGGAGTTTTAAAGCATTTTTTAAGCAGAAGGTTGTGTTGTTTTGATGATGGGCTAATGTTCAGCAAAGCTAGAGTTGGGCTGTGGAAATTATAAGAAGTGAAAAAGAAGGATGCTTTTGATGGTCTCTCTTGTGGCTTGTCTTTGGCTCCCTTTAAGACTCCTGGAACATTTTAGGAAGACTCCTCCAAAGCTATACACCTGAGGATTTTAGAAGATTTCCTGGGTGCTGCCGCTGCCTTGGTGAACCTGGAACAGAACGGGTGAGTAGGGCTGAGCAGTGGGAAGGGCACAGCAAGAGGCCTTTGTTGGGTTTGTTTTCTGTTTCAAAGTTAGCATAATAACCAAGGTTTGACATGTCATGAATGTTATCTTGTTGTGCAATGCCCTGGAGAATGCTCTTTCTTCAATTTTTTACCTTCCTGCTTTGTCACTTGGGCAAGGTCTCGTATCCAGATGTGACTCAGGGCAGAAGCTGTGGCTGTGACCACAGCTCATGGCATGAGGCTGATGGTGGTGTGAGCTGGTTCTGCCTCTGAAAATGGCACTGGGACCTCCTGTCCCTGTATCACTTCCATCCTATTATCTGACTAATTCTGACCCTCTGCAGTCAGCTCCTGCCCCTTCCTTGCTGCCTTCCTCTCCCTGGATCTGTCTGAGGATGACTGTTAATTGCATTCAGAAACTATTCACTGCTGACAATTGAACATTCTTGGGTGAAAGAGACATTCACAGATGTTTCCTTGAAAGGAGTTTCACAAATAACCCCACGAATGTATGACATGCTCCAGCCTTTACTTCTCATTCAGGCAAAACTCTTGCTGCAGGAAGGGACCTATGCAGTGCATCCATCATTAATCTCTTTTACCAGCCTGGAAAAACCAAACAGCACTCAGTGGCTTTTCAACCAGGGGTACAAGAAATGAAGCCATTTGGAGAATGGTCTGAAATTGCAAAGTGACCTCTCTCTAGAAACAGGGGAGAGGAAAGGGGAGGGCGAAGAGAGGAAGAGAGAGATAAAGAATTTTTATTTGTTTGCTAATAGAAATATTTGAAATTGCATGGTCTCCTTTGAGATCCTGAGGCTTTCTAATTGGCAAGTGATCTTGCAGCACGGCTAGAAATGTAGAGTCCAGGAAAAAAGGAATGGGGAAGAAAAAGAAGCCACTGACACAGCAGAAAGAGCAAATTCACTCATCAAGATTT
>NW_008677415.1:14510-16296 GCF_000695815.1 Acanthisitta chloris
TTGGTCATTAAATAGTGATGGATATAAACCTATAAAGTACCTAAACTGAACCTTTTAACAATCCATGAGCAATACTATCATTTCTTTAATAGAACTCGCTGACCGTGCCTTTCTCAGGTGCCATTTGTCATTTTCAGCCTGCAATAATCAATAACTTGGCTTTGAAATAAATAATATAACAGTCACAATATATTATCTTTCAGGCTGGCCTTATACTAACCATAAAACAAGACTTGGAAAGATGAAAACTTTAGGTAAATGCCAAAAATTAAATACCTGAGAGCAGGAGCTAAATGAACAAGAAGCTTTACGTAGTTTCACTCCCAAATTCATTTGTACTTCTCTTCTTTCCAGGGAACTATATTTACTGCCTAGAGTAAAAGAAGATTTTGGGATCGTCTGATTTCAGGTTTGGGATAAATGCTTTTCCCTTGATTCTCTTGCTGTGGGGCTGGTGCAGCGTTGCTCTCCCAGCTCCAGGTCAGCGAGGCATGTGAGCACTGGCATCAGGCTGCTGTTATTCACTGCAGCAATTAAACACATGCTAAGTTTTAAACGTATGATTGTTGCATTAAAATCAATAGGGCCCAAGAGCGCGCCTAAATTAAACGTGTTTCTAAACCCAGCTGGAGTTTAGAAAAGCAGATCCACGATGAGATGGCTGAACCCTGCTGAAGGTTTGGGGACCTTCCTCAGGCCCGGTGAGAGAAGGAGGTGGTGTGGGGCCTGAGAGTAGAGTCACACATGGGTGTGCTGGCTGTGGTGGCATGTGCCAGCACTCACCGTGCTGTCAGCTGGGGAAATCCCTGCTCCATGCAGCCCCTCAGCTCCATGTTCTGTCTCCATCTCATGGATGCTTTGGACAGAATCTGTTGCAAAATCTAGACTTGTCTGTAGACACCAACATGAATGCCATCTGGATTCATCGTCCCTGAAGATTTTTAAGATGAGACTGGTTGTGGCACTTAGTGCCATGGTCTAGTAACAATGGTAGGGTTGGACTTGATGATCTTGGAAGTCTTTTCCAACTTGGTTGATTCTATGATTCTATACTTCCTCTACCACCTCATAAATCCATCTGTATGAGTACAAAGGACAGGCTTGGAGCACTGTGTAAGAGCAAGCCTACCTCTGCATTTCCTTTTTGACCAAGTCTTGCTTGAATCCTTAGACGTCCCATGTATTTATTTGCCTTGGCTGAATTTGACCCATGGCCAAAAAGCCTTCCAAAAACCCTGCTCAGCCTGGGCTGGTGGTTGATCATGTCTATCCAAAAGTGAGCCTGCAGTTTCAGTGAGAGAGGAGAAGAAGCCACACCTTTTTCAGGTTCAGAACAACAATCCTGAGAGCAGAAGAACCACTAGGAGAGTGAAAGCTCAGAAAAGAGTTCACATCAGAGTAAAAACTCCTGATTCAAACCTTTGACACAGCTAAAACACACCAACACCAGCACTCCCGCAATGCCCTTGCCCTTCACTCACGAAGGGAGCACTGTACCTAGGAGCTGACAGAGAGGGATGTTTGTACAGCCATGGGCTTCCTCCTGCACCTGAGCCACCTGGAAGGTGTGCAGGGCAGGGCTGGGCAGCCTGGGCCACTCTGCTCCCCATCTCTCTCCTTGGGGCTGGGTATTTTCTGATTAAGGAGAGAGGCACAGGCTCCTGCCTGGAAAACTAGCTTTTAAGTGCTGTTTCAGGACTCCCTGCTGAGCTTCTGGAAGGTTTGCTGAGTCTGAAAGAGCAAGGGGAAAGGGGAAGGCTTTGTGTAAATAAATTCCAGCGGTTCA
>NW_008677415.1:16330-24429 GCF_000695815.1 Acanthisitta chloris
ATCAGTGTAACGGCTTCAGCTGTTCTTTCCAACTGAGACTTCTTTTTGGAAGCTCTCCCAGACCACAGCAATGCCTCATGGTAGGAAGGTGTTTGCTGGCAGAGGGGCAGCCACCGTGGAGCTTCCCAGTAGATCATCCCCTCTCATCCCTGGGTGCTCTTTAATCACTGAGATTTAGATATAAACACCAGAAGTTCCTGTCCTCAGGTCTGAGCAGCTCTTGTCACTCTTATGGTTTGAAATAATGGTAACAATTAAAACCTCACGAGCTCCGTGCTAAACCTCTTCCATCCCCTGCTGCAGGTGGAATCGATACGGCCCCAGCACACACCATCCAGATGAGCCACTTCGTCTTTACCACCTTTTGGAAGTCACTTAATCACCCTTCCTCACCTGCCCCATCTAGACTGCCAGGTCTTCAGGGCAGAAATGGCTGGAAAACAGTGGTTTAGTGCTTCACACGCTGAATCCACATCCTCAGGTCCACTCCCCAGCAGCTCCTGTAAACACAAACAATTAATTCTGCACTGTCTTTTTAAGCACAGGAAAGAGGGAGTTTGAAGGAAGTGGTTTAATTTAATTTTCTCTTTTACTTTTGAGCAGAATTGAAGGCTACAATTAGAGTGACAAGTTGGGAGAGGACAGACAAGAAGGAAACTGGAAGACCTCTGAGGAAAGATAACTGGAGCCTGTAGAGCATTTATTATAAGTAACACCAGCACGTGAATCTAAAAATAGTGTCTCTGATGCTCTGTGTGTGTGTGACTGATATTAAAAATGACTGATTTAAAAGAAAGTGCTTCACCTCTGTTGCCAACCAGGAAGGTAGGTCTCTAGTATTCTCAGACTTAAATGCTGCCAGTATTTCACGTTAGGATAGTCATAAAGTTAAAGGTTAATAGGCTGTACAAATGACAGAGTTTAAAGGGAAAAATGAAGATGGGAATATTTCTAGCACTTAGGGAACATTTCAAAAATGAAGCTCTTCTGCTTAATGTAATTTCTCCTATATTCTTTCTCATGCTGTTGATGATTATTGAAAATATTTCTATTTGCATAAGTGATTTCTCCTTCTCTGCCCACCTCCGTTTGCTTTTTGGATCATCATGATTTCCCACAGTGCATGATGAGTCACAATCCTGTTGCCTGCCCTAACTGTCTGCTGCTGTGCAAAGGGCAAAATTCAAGCCAGAGCCTCGGAGGGAGGATGGGCAGGGAGATCCAGAGCATAAGGAAGGCTTTATTTGATTGCCAGTCATTGGAATTGGCAGGTTGAGGAGAAAGGCAAACACGTGCATTGCTGGAAATGGGATTTGGTTGGGGTGTTTCAGGTGAGCTCAACAGATGTTGTGAGTGGCAAAAGTGTATTGCTGCACCAGCCTCACTGGCATGGATGAAGAGCACTTTGTTCTCTACTGCTGGAGCCAGAGATTGGACCCTAATAGTGAGATTAACCTGACTAAAATAGATACGTTACACAGAGACTGCCAAGCTATCACATCTGCCTTTCCACTGGCAAAGAAAAATTCTCCCTTGGTTTCTGTGTAGTCCTTCCAGAGCAACTGGGAAAAGATTGTGCTTTGAGCATCACTTCTTGTGTCACTTCTGGGGCTGAAACTGCAGCAAAGTATAGCTCCAAAATGTACTATTTATTGGGTAGCCCAAATGCTCTTCCCTCCTGCTGATCACAGATTTAGGGTGGAGGACATCTCCTCAAGGTGGTTGTTTTTCATCTTGTCCCAAGTACAACTGCTACACTCATCCCAGGGTTAAACTACAATAAGTTGTTGGCAGTGGACAAAAGCACCTTCCAGCCAACATTTATTCATACTGCTTTCTTCACACGTGTAATTACCTGACAGTCTGCTCCAGGTATCTCTGAGTGTGCAGAGGCTCTCCCTGGGCACACTGCCTGGGAGGCAAATAAAAAATCTCAGCTCTGCCTGGCTTTGACACCTGGTGCCACACAGGTCTCCACCAGTGCCCCAGGCTATGGCTTTTCTTCCTCTGTGTTCTACAGCTGGTTTCTACTTTTCTGCAAATTGTCCTTAAAAACCTTCTGGGCCTGAGACTTGCTGAAGAAGTCAGATACTCCTGATTTACTGGAGTCAGAGCAACAAATAGCTCTGGAATAAATATGGCAGCTGAACAAAGCCTCCCCCACTCTGGAGCTGAAATGAAATAGAGAAAGGGCCATGCCTTGGTGTTCTCATTGGTAATGAATTTTCTGCCTTTGCCACAGGACCAGACCTTTGTATCAGAAAGTTCCTGAAGTTGTAGGAGATGATCCATGCAGAGCTGCTTTGAAAACCAGGATGTCAGGTCACATTCCTTCTGCACAGATCAAGGTGAAACCCAGGGAGTCCCTATGGCAAATGTTGTAAGATTATGGTGGCTCTTGGTGTCCTGCAGCAGTGACTCAAGATTGCAAATGGAATAATTTCATGCTATGGAAAAATATATACATAGCACATTTTCACACATTTCTATGAAATTTCCAGGAATATTGAATGGTGAAATTGCATTTTCTTCATTCTTTCTTCTTTTGGTGCTGCATATCGCAGTCCTCAGTTTCTGCTATGCTATGAATCTTCCTAACACTATACCATTAATTTAGCAGAACATGAAAACATCAAAACTCTTGTTTAAAATATGTGCAAGGGTTTATTTCTTTTACATGTGACACTGCATGGAACATGATTAAAATACTTTTAAAAATGAAAGCAGAGGTAAACCCACCATAACCTACCAGGTAAAACCACCAAAATCTACCTCCTTGTTCCTTCCTGCAGGGACTAAAATGCTCAATAAAAGAAATGAAAGGACTGCAAGGACTAAAATGTTTGCAGTGCACAGTTTTCTCAAGAGTCTCTTTTATCATTGCTTGGATGAAAAACTTTTGCAAGATTTTCAGGAATTACTTTACTTGTCTGAAACTATCAGTCATGCACTGCCTTTGGGATTAGTTGCAGCTCCTCTTTCCATGCTCAGGACCTCTTGCTCTGCAAATGACTTTAGATCTAAATAAAACCACTGAAGAAAAGAGGAAGTTTTTAATGCTGAGCCTTTGTCCCTTAGGCAGCTTTGCCTCAGAGAGCCACATCCCTCTGGGATATCTGGTGGAGCCCTTCATCCCTCTGCCTCAGCAGGTACTCACATAAGCAGGTCTGTGGAGGCCATGGAATTGCTTGTGTGAAGAAGTACTCACCTAAAAGCAAAGGGTCCTTTCTATTTGGTCCTTTGTAATTTCTGGGTCTTCATACATTTTTACAGACAGGTGGAATGGTTATAATGTTCCAAAATAAAAGACAGTTTCTTTTGAAAAAGAGACCATGCCTAAAAGTTGAGTGCAGAAAATGCTGCCTGTAGCCTTTTATTAGCTTCATTCCCTCTAATATATCTGCCTGGTACGCCAAGAAAAGTATAAACAAATGGCAGAGTATTGGTTTTGCAATAACAGAGTTTAAACCAAGGGGATAAAAAGCATATCCTATCTGCTGCTATTTATGAAACAATTAATATTGTCAATGTCTTTTCCATCTCCTCCAAGTTACACATACTGCATAAACTTTGATATATCTCTGAGAAGGACAAAAACAATACCGAATGGAGAATAAACAGGGCAATGAGCCAACACTATTGGAAAGGGAAACCATTTCCAAGTCTTCTTATGAAATGCTTCAATATCAAAATAATCCAAGAGGTGATTCTCTTGAATTTCTCTGTGAACACTCAGGGCACAGGAGACAAAGAGTCCTGGTTTTAGGCTGCAATCTCAGGGTTTAGATGTAGTTAATTATTTGGGTATTTGTGACCTTTTATGACAGCAGTGAGCACCTGATTCTTCTTTCTCCTTTCAGTTGCTGCCATTCAGTCGCCTCTTTCTTACACACACATAGGAGCTCTGACCCTTCACCCCGGGATGTCTGGAGCTCAGTGGGTCAGGATGGGAACCACCACCCCAAACCTGCCGGAGGATGCTCCGCGCATCCCCGCGGCTCCCGGCGCTGGCCGCGGTGCTGAAGGGAAAGCACGCAGTGCTGCACCTATTCCCTGCTGGATCACTCTCATTAGCACCATCATAAGGACACTAGAAAGCATTTCCCACGAATCCAGGTGGAAATCTGTTCCCAGGCAAAAGCAAAACTCTTTTGGTAAGCAGTATCCAGCACAGCCCAAGTTTTTTATCGTGGCAGCTTTTTGTGCTTGTTTTAATCGTCTCCCCCCGTCCTTGTTTGTCACCTGAAAATATCAGAGCTGCTTATCAATACCCCTCTGTGTGTCACGCTGCTGCGGAGCATTGCAATCAATAGATTATCATTTCAGAGCCTGATGATGAAGGTAGAGGGCATTTGCAAGGACGTCTGGAAATTCTGGTCAGTGTTCTGCAGTCTCTGATCAGCTTCAGTGCTTTACAAGCACAGTGGCTGGAACAGAATAAAATCAGAATCTCTTGCTAGAGAGCCAGTGCCTTATCCTCTCACTCATAGCAGCCCTTGCTGCCAATAAACAAACAAACAAACAAAAGGCAGAGGTGTCATCTGCACATTTGCCCTCAAGTCTTTTAGCATTTCCTCTACTCTTCACTCCATTGCAGCTCTCAAGCAGAGCAGTACATAACAAACTTCCTGTGTACTGTGCATGATTTTCCTGACTGGAATATTTGAAGCTACAGTGACCTAAAGAAAAATGGAAATATATTAAAAGTTGGTGAGTTTTTTTATGGTGTGGTTTGTCGGGTTTCTTTTCATGATAGCATTACACAAGTAACTTACATATCATACCCTGGGAGTGACAGCACATGGCAAGAATGTACATCAAGCTGCTGAGGAGAAACAGCTAATGTTTGCTTAATATGTTAAAAATATTATTTTGACAACTCTATGGTTCTGTAGACAACCAAGAGTATTCAAATGTATTGTATTTCATACACATGCCAAGCTGAAATTGCTCCACTTTCTGTCATGCATAATATTTTGTTATTACTTTCCCTATTTGCCACCTTGAACAAGCTGTTTTATTTTCAGTCCTTTACGGTCCCTTTGCATTGGTATTTTTTTTCTGATATTATCAATGTGTCTTTAGTGACAATCCAAAAATCTACTCGTGCAAAATAAAGCGAAAAAGTCATCCCTGGTTGTGCTTGGTCAGAGCTTCATGGTTGCTCCTAATATCTCTGCATGAGGAAGGAGTTTCACACCACCATTCTGGACTGCAAGGCTGAAGTGGTCAGATCCCTGTGGTTTAATGCCCAAGGGAATCTCCTGATGTGCAGAAAACAGTGGTGTAACTACAATGGCTGTGGTGGTGATGCAGCTGAGTATCAGAAGTTCTGTACAACCTAAATTTAGTCCTTCTACTTCTCTCCACCAGCATTGCTTTCATCAAGTTTATTACATGGTATGTATTGCTAATGTTTAACTAAAATATATTGCAAATATTTTCTGCCTAATGCTCTCCTTTCTAATAGAGCTCCAGTTTTCAACCATGCCAAGAAAAAAAAAAGGTAGCAATATTGCAAACAATAACAAAACCTAAATGTAAAGCTGTGACTCAAAGAAGAATGATTTGGAATTTGCCTTTAGAGGAAAGATTTTTGACCCCAGTGCAGTCATTTCTTGGGCTCTGATGCTTTGTCTTCCTAGTGTGGATTTGAGCACTTATGTTAATATATAGATAAATAACCAACTTTGTTGTCTAGGATAAAGTTTTCCCTGGAATTTACAGAAATATTATATGGAAAGAAGCCCCAAAACATTCTTTTCTCTGTTCTGTCTTGCAGAACTGGCAGAACAGAGTCTGTGCACCATGGGAGCGATGTGAGTACCTGAGCTGTCTGCATATCTGAAGACAAGATGTCCTGTGGATACCTCAACCAGAAGAGGTAGAAGGAGCCTCCTGTGGCTTCTGCATCACTTTGGCTTCTTGGGATTCCTGTAACTTTGAGCTTCCCTGAGGAGTAGCCTTCCCTGGGGACTGGCAGATGAGACAGAGTCATTAACAAGTGCAAAGCACACCAAGGTTTCGACAAAGAAGCTCTTGTGGAAGCACTGAATGACCCCATCATTCATTTATTTTGCAAAACCACAAGTTATTTTGGGGCTCTGCTGACTCAGAACAAGCTGGTTCAGACTCTTCTGGCATTTATAGCAAACAGTCTTAGGGAAATTAGGGTGGTGTCAGGATCTTTTCATAAAATTCAAAATAGAGCTCGTGTCCAGTATGTACATTCAGCATAACTCTTGTGCAATTGCCAAGGATCTGTGATATGAACATGAGAGTCTTTCTAAGCAGCTGATTTTTGAGTCAATGGGCTGTAACACTTTTGAAATCAATGATTATTTAAGAACTCCTAAAACTGCATATTATCTAGCTGCTCTGCACACAAACGTTGGATCTACTCTGCTCTCTGTTGGCTCTCTGCACATGGACATGTTGGATGTAATGTGGGTTGTAACACCTCTTTTCTAGCCAGACCAGTAAAACATTCACCATACAGATTTGCAACAATTTCCTATTCCAGTAGGAGCTGGAAATCCTCAGCACTTTCCAGGTGTGGTTCTAGGACACTTGTGGATTTTAATAAATGAGCTATTTATGGCCACAAAGAGATCAGTTTAGCTAGGATTTCACCAGTCCTGATGTTTTCATAGTTTTGGCTATGATTTTTTGTTGGTTTTTTACATGATACCTCAGAGTTTACCATTTGGTGTATTAGCACCAGCCTTCAGATAGAGAAGCTGCATCTATCCATCTGTCCATTGTTCTTTGGGTGTTTTTGTCCTGTCATATTTTGATATAGGTAAGATGAGCTACAGTAAAGCTTATGTTGGGATGAGATGTTAAAGCACAGCACATGTTCTGCCTTGAAATCCTCCAGTGACACTTTCCACAAAGGCTCCAGTATATTTAGCTGACCTCTGCTCTACAAGTTCACACGTGGAAGTGATAAATTGTGCACACATGACTAATATCAAGATGATTACACCTTTTAGAAATCAGCCTGGCGGGCAAGTCACAACGACAAAAGCAAAGGATATGTTGTATAAGTTTGTGATGACATCAGAGCGTCACAGCACATTATGTAGAGCACATGTGCAGTGATGCATGAGATACAAACTGTACTTAGATGGCATCATCTGCCCATCAGTTCTGTGCCCATGGATTTATCCCAAATTACATGGAATTTGCAGCAGCACTTGTTTCACAAAAACAGCACAGTCTAGAAATTTTTCCACTTCCCAGTAAAAATGATATCTCTGTGAGTCAGGCACAGGACTGTCATGAGCTTCAGAAATAAAAGTCTCACAAAATTAACAACCTGCTTACTTGAAGTGCTATGAGACTCTGATATCTCAGGAAACACAGAGTCAGAAAAGACTCTCAGCTTGCCAGGAAGCCACTGGAAAGCAGAGACATACAAAGCTTTCCATTTAAAGGTACAAAAATGCCATTGTAAGGCATAATAAGGGAACAACTTTAACTGTTCCAAAATACCTCTCGACCCACACCCATCTCATACACCCTGATACACTCAGCCTGCTGAAACCTGACACAGGCTACGAAGCATAACTCATTTGTAGTTTTTCCAGTCTTGAATAAAATGTCCTTATCAAATGCATCCCACAAGAGACATTCCTTTTGATGAGAAAGTAGCATCCCTTTTCTGGGCAACCTCTGTTTTCTTCCAACCATGCATTTCAGAAGCAGCAATTGAAAGAATGGCAGAGAAATACCATGTTTCTGAAAAACTCTGATTTTACAAAGGCCCTAAGAGTATTAAAGGATTTGCAGTAGGAAGGGGAGAGACACTGATCATGCCTCAAACTCTACAGCAGCTAATCTTTGGTGTTCACAAAACTGTGTTTATCTGCCTGGACAGTATGGCAGAAGCTCCAAAATCTGATGGTGGAGGAATTCACTTTAATTGCCTGGGAAGGGAGTGTTTCTCCATGGGGCAAGCAGTTATCTGTGTTCTCATCCCTTCTTTCCTCTCCCTCTGAACAGCTAAACCCTGATGCAAGGAGGTGTTGCAGCACTTGCCCATGGAAGAATGTTTAGCAATAGCCACTAAATCAGTGGTTTGGTGTATTAGTGTT
>NW_008677415.1:24623-26900 GCF_000695815.1 Acanthisitta chloris
GCTGCAAACATCTTTAGGAAAACACAGGGTTGGTTTAGGGAGAGACTGACTGGCCAGTGCCCTCTGCAAAGACCCAGCAGGTTCTGTGGGAGGAAGTCCTGCCACCATCAAGAACCTTCTGTGAGGGTGGAAGAACCTCACTGTTTCTGCCTTGCATGTCCTGCCTGCAGTCCTCCCACAGCTAGGCATGATCCCTCTTGAACAAACAAAGGAGCAAGTAAAATAAGCACTGCCCTTTCCTCAGGATGGAAAAGAGGAAACAATCCAAAGGGACAAATGTTTGTCACCTGTGGTTGCAGTGAGGACACTCAGGGGTGGCAGCTCTACAGATGGTACAAGAATCTGGGTGAAACAGAGTCTGCAGTGGGTAACTCCTGCCAGGGCTGCTGGCAAGGTGCTCTGTGAGCAGCTAACACCAACAGGCTGCAAGGTAGGGCTTTTTGGAGCTAATGACACTGGGGCACCACAGATCACACCACACAGCTTCATGCTTCAGCCTAGCAAGAGTGTAGCTCTTTAGAAAACTAATGAAAAAGAAGAGGCAGTGCTGAGACAGGATAAATAAGGAGATAAATCACTTTGCAATACAATACAGCCAAAACCCGAAAATAAACAATTACTTTAAATCATATCAAGGACCTATCACAAACATCACATTTATACAATTGATCCCTGTGTAAATTAGCCAATTAATTCTGAATTGGAACACTAATGAAATAATAATTATCTGTTTACAATGGAATGGTGTGAGTGTAGTTCTAGAAACAGAAATAAAGAAAGACTGCAGCAAAATCTATTCAGCTCCATCACCAGTGGCCATGGAGGGAATGGGCAATGCCAGTCTTTAATGCCCAGATATTGCTGGGCAGGGGGAACAAATAAAATGCATAAATATGTGAGAAATCTATGCACCTTAAATGATAGAGATGTAGAAAAGCTCTTTTTGAACACTGCAGTGTTTTGTTTCTTTGCTTGTTTGGTTGGTTTTGTTGTTGTGTTTTTTGTTTCGTTTTTTTTTTTGTAATAAAGAATTGCAAAGTGGGAAATTCTTTTAGCGAGGATTTTTCATCCTTGCTTGGCTTTCCACCATAAGTTATTTGCCCTGAGAGACTCCAAAGGGATTAGGACCTCATAATTACCAAAGCAGTGAAAGAAGGATGGAAAAGGGTGGGAGTTTCAGTACAGAACTATTTTGGTGACTCATATATAAATAAAAATCTTCACTGAGATGGAGAAATGCACTGGGGTTTTATATAAGAACTTTGCAGCCTTGGCTTTTCATGTAAGAGCTGCAAATAAGGACACAGAGCCTTGGCCTAGGTCTCAGGCAGGAGCAATTGGCTGTTTTCTGTATAGAAACTATTTTCAGTTTCTCTTTTTGTCTTTTCTATACACTTTATTCCTGTGTTGAGAAGCATTCCCAGAGAAACAACAATTCTTTGAAAAATTCGAGATTCGCTTTACTTTGCCTGGTGCCTTTAAGCTGTTAACAAGAGCATAATATTTCTGTAAATTTCTATGCAACGTTTTCCTCTGTTTATAACCCCAAGTGTTTGGGGGGAAGCAGAACTCCTGGAGACACCTTGCAAGCATAAACATTGAGAGGTTTGATTCAGATAAAAAATGTTTTGCTTCAAATTGCAAGTTGGGTGTCTTTGAAAGGGAATACCAAGAGAAATCAGCTAGATTTGATCAGGACATCGAAATGTTTAAATGTAGGGCTTGTTGCCCCTATGCACATGCTCACACATCCGAGTCTACAGCTCTGCATGTGCCAGGGCAGATTTTGGCAGTGTGTGCTCACAGGTATTTCAAATGTTTAGAGGCAAAGCAGAACTGAGAAGCTGGTATGCATTTCCTTCCTTCCTTCCTTCCTTCCTTCCTTCCTTCCTTCCTTCCTTCCTTCCTTCCTTCCTTCCTTCCTTCCTTCCTTCCTTCCTTCCTTCCTTCCTTCCTTCCTTCCTTTCCCCTCTTTCCTTTCCTTTCCTTTCCTTTCCTTTCCTTTCCTTTCCTTTCCTTTCCTTTCCTTTCCTTTCCTTTCCTTTCCTTTCCTTTCCTTTCCTTTCCTTTCCTTTCCTTTCCTTTCCTTTCCTTTCCTTTCCTTTCCTTTCCTTTCCTTTCCTTTCCTTTCCTTTCCTTTCCTTTCCTTTCCTTTCCTTTCCTTTCCTTTCCTTTCCTTTCCTTTCCTTTCCTTTCCTTTCCTTTCCTTTCCTTACCGGGGGTCAGGTGGCGGCTCCGGGGCTGGCCCGGGTTGCGCGGTGCGGCGCGGGGAGCACC
>NW_008677416.1:0-2201 GCF_000695815.1 Acanthisitta chloris
CCCTGGGATACCGAGGGACCCTCACCTGGGACCCACTGTCACCTATAGGAAATCCTGAGGAACCCCTACCTGGGAATTGCTGTCACTTACAGGAACCTTAGGGACCCTCACCTCGGGACGCTCTGTTACTTATAGGGCCCTAACCTGGGAGCTGTTGTCACTTGTAAGAAACCCCGAAGGACCCTCCTTAGGGCCCCGAGGAATCCTCCCTTGGGACTCAATTTCACCTGTGGGAAACCCAAAGGAATCCCCCTGGGACCTGCTGTCATTTATGGGAAACTCTAAGGGACCCTCACTCGGGACCCTCTGTCACCTATAGGAAACCCTGAGGGACCATTACCTGGGACTTGCTGTCACCTATAGGAACCATAGGGACCCTCCCTGGGACCTGCTGCCACCTATAGAAAGCTTAGGGACCCTCACCTGGGACCTGCTGTTTCCTAGAGAAAATGCTGAGGGACCCTCACCAGAGACCCCCTGTCACCTATGGGAACCTGAGCGACCCTCACCATGGACCCCAAGGGACCTTCACCTGGGACCCACTGTCACCTATTGGAAATGCACTCCGTATGGCTCTGATCCATGGGAAATCCTGCTGGAGTCATCCCTATAGGAATCCCTCTTTGACTCTCTTTAGAGCTTGCTGTGACCTATAGGATCCAATCTCACCTTAGCATCACCTTGGGACTTACTTTCTCCGTCCCCAGACCCCAGGAAGTGTTTGAGACCCAGCTTTTCCCTCCTGCCCCAGGGCTCGAGCTGAAACCAAATCCCACCTGGCTTAGGTGGACTCATGGCACTGGGGAGGGCAAGTGTGTCACCAGGAGTCCCCAGATTGTGTTGGGCCATGTTGGAGGTGCAGACCCTTACCCAGCCTTGAGGACAGAGGTTCCAGGAGAAGGGACGCAGTCATTCCGCTCTGTCACCTGCAGCTTTGACTCTCAGGCTCCCCCGATGGTGTTCACACCTGTATGTGCTTCCCAGGGCATGGCAAGAGAGCATCTCCCTGAAGGAACTGCAGCGGAGAGGTGTCTGTCTGCTCAAGCTCCAAGTCACCAGCCAGAGAACTGGCCTCTACGGGCGGCTCCTCGTGACATTCCAGCCCAGGAAATGGGATTCGGATGCTGAGCTGCCCTCCAACAGTTTTGGGCCTGGTAAGTGACTCCTTCCAAAGAGGTCATAGAGTCATGGAATGGCCTGGGTTATAAGGGACCTTAAAGCCCATCCAGTTCCACCCTGCTGCCATGGGCAGGGACACATTCCACTAGCTCAGGTTGCTCCAAGCCCTGTCCAACCTAGCCTGGAACGCTTCCAGAGATGGGGCAGCCACAGCTTCTCTCTTTGCCTGCTTCATGCTCTCCCTTCAAACTTGCCTTTGCAGGGGACATCGTGGGGCTCTATGATTCAGCTGGGCAAGGTGACCCACTGTGCACGGGTGTCGTGACACGTGTCACCTCCAAAGCAGTGACAGTGGCCTTGGAGGAGTCCCGTGAGGGCACACTGAGTGTGGACCGGGAGTGCTCCTTCCGCCTGCTCAAGCTGGCCAATGATGTCACCTACAACAGGCTGAAAAGGTAAAGGCCATGGGGCTGCAGCTCACCTGGGGTGCAAGACCCACATGAGAATTCCCAGGTTTAATCTGGAAAAGCTCTTCTTGGACAGATCCCTGTTTATTCACTAGGCTTGGTTTCTCCTTCCCCATCTCATTCCTCTTACTCCTACAGCAGCTCCACTGAGAGGAGGTATCCACCTTTGGGCTATGCCTTTCTTCCTGTGCTGACCGCTGAGGGAATCCCAAGGATAACTCAGTGGGATTTGTCATGCTACAGCCTCACAACAGCCTAAATTTACCTACCTGCTGGCTGGTCCTGCTCTTCCCTTTTTCTGTTCCTCTCCCACCCCTCATCCCACACCCAGCTGTGTATTTTGGTCCAGCTGCATCACTTCTGCTACTCACTGGATTCTATGTAGAGCCTTTTCCATCCTGGCAGGAGAAATGAATATCTCTTTGCTGGATTAATGTGCTGGAAAGGCACATTTGGCTGGAATAATGGGAGGTGGAAGCCTGACTAGCACAGGGATATGTGTGGGATGATTAGGGGATGCAGGAATTAGGTGGGGTAACATTGTGCAGCTTTGAAAGAGTTTAGTCTGTGCCCACAGGCTATCTCTGGGCCCTTGGGAGTCTCCAAAGTAATTCC
>NW_008677416.1:2220-17760 GCF_000695815.1 Acanthisitta chloris
TGACAGAGCTTTAACTGCCCTTAAGCAGTACCGTGGTGGTCCAGCCTCCGACCTGATTGATGTCCTCTTCTTTGCCTCTGCTCCAAGTGCATTCAGTGAAACAAGTAAGGATCCTTTTTTCATAAGGTTTTGTACCTGATTCTTTGGAATATCAGATATTCTCTGGGATTGCCCGTGGGAACAAATAACTGATCCTTGTACAGTTTTTATCCACACATGTGGTCACTTCGCTCCAGGGAAGTTGTTGAGTGTTGAATGTGGGTCATCAGTGGTGTTGCAGGTGCTAGCACTGAACGTTCAGGGTTCATACTGGTTTATACTGGTCACATTTCCCTCATTGAAAGACCCTGGAAGTGACTGTTCAGCTGGTTAATGCTCCCTTTTCTCAGAGCATGCCGAGGAAAGCCAAGTTCTAGCATTGAACAGGCAGGATTTGTGATGGGGGAATTGGGTCTGAAATTCCATCTAATTTATAAGAAATTTGTCATTTGCTTCCTGCCCCAACCCCATCCATAAACAGCAAAGATCAGAAACTGCCAGTGCTGCTTCTCTATTAAATCAAATAACTTGGCCTCCATGGGAATTAAGTGGCTGGAACATCGTGGGAAGTCCTGGATTTGTATTTCTCCAGCCTTGTGGTTGTGTTCAGTCACTGTGCCTGTCCACAATGGTTTGCCTCTCTCCTGTGCACACTCCCATTCCCTCCAGCCAGACTTGGCTTCCAACAGGCTATACCAAGGACAAAAAGTGGATATTAATGAGTAAGATCTCTGCAGCTCTAAGCACTGAACCTAATCTGTGTCCAACCTTTTAGCCTTTTGGATGCCCTGGGACCTTGGTGCACTCAAGTTTTTAATATTAGATAAAAGAATTAAATTTTAATGAACCAACTTTCTTAGCAGCTTCAACAGTGCTTTTTCCCTTGTGGGAGCAGAACTGCCTTTAATGAAGGAAAACTCCATCTGATCGCCAGACTAAGCAAATATGAATTTGACATATCCCCAGCACTAGGAATATTGATGGATAGAAACATTCAGCCACATTAGAGAGGTAGAGGAGCTGCAATGTAAGAAGGCAGTGCATCACCTGAGGTCAGCAAAATACTCTGGCAGGGTGCAAAGGCCTTCCAGTTACCTTCTCACTTTCTGCCCAACTAGAAAGATGTTATACTAGCCAGGAATTAATTAATAATGACTTTAAGTAGATCTTTGAACTTCCAGCCTAAACTGAGCTGAAGGGTTGTGACACGGGAGGACAGAAAAACCTCACAGCACTCAGGCTGCTTCTCCATGTCACAGTGTCTCCTTTCATGACCAAACACCCATTAGCCTGGTTTCTTTGGGAGATGCTTCCCTCTATCTGTCTCATTCCCATCCATTATCTCATTTCAAACCAACCCATCAGCAGGCTGAGTCAATAAGCTCTGTACAGCTCCTAAAATTGGCTGTCTAGACACACATCTGTGTCAACACCATTCCTGGATGTGATACAAGCTAACTTCAATCAGCAGCCAGAAAGCCAGGGGTAGGACTGAGGGCAAAATCAGCTCCAGGAAGTGATATGTGCAGCAGCAGGAGCCTAAATCTGATATTTTATGTGTGGGATAAAAAGTAGAAGCCTCATTTTTCAAGCAGAGGAGTCTCAGGGATTTTAGGTGGGTTCTGTGCATTTTAGTAAGTAATTATCAGACAGCAGCAGCCCAAGCCAGCACAAAGCCCAAGTCCTTTCAAAACACTTGAAAATGCAGCAATAAATATCCTTGGCATAACACAAACCTGTGAGACAGCCTGTGGGAGGAATAGCCTATGGAGTAGCCAAATGAATACGAAGGTATCACCTAAGGGATCTGCAGCTAAAAATGGCACTAGCTCAAAACACTTTCACGCCTTACCTTGCTGCCTCCAGAAAGGTTCCAAGTGGAAGAAAAAGCTTTCCAAAAAGGCAAACTCTGAATCGAGTCTTTTTGCCCTTGTCAGACGTTCTTGGAAGCAAGATCCAGACACCCACATCCATTAACAGTGCTCTGCCTGCCTCTCTTCCACTTTGTCCTGCTCTCGTGGCCCTACTACGGCTTTCACACCTGAAATCTCCTCCAAGCAATCTTCTTCTGCATCCGTGCAGGACCTCTGAACCCACACATTTTGAGGGGGATGTGGAGAGGCTTTGCTTGCCAGCAGGGGCCAGCACTGCTCTGCTTGTCGTGCTCCCCGCAGCCATCCAAGAGGGATACATCTCTTTTCCTTTTGGAAACCAGGTTATACCATGCCTGTGCAGGTCACTAATAGCTGCCAGTGCTCTTCTGTAGTCCTGGGGTGGAGAGAGCCTTGGTATTCATCCCTGTGCCCAGGCACTGGCTCCAAAAGGCCTGGCTTGCATCTAACTCTGCTCAGGGCTGTAGAAACATTTGGAAAGAGAAAGAAGGAAGGAAAAAAAAAGGCAGGAATGTCCCCAGTAAAAGCCAGCCTGGCAGGCAGAGCACTGGGGAAAGCAGCAGGGATTTTCAGCAAAACTTTCTTGGCTTCTTGGCTCAAGTCACTTGCAAAAATGTCAAATGCTTCCTGCCCCCTGCCACGTGACACCTCATCATCACAGGCCCCGTGGAGAGGCCCCTGAGATGTGTGGGGAAGACTAAGCAGTCCAGACAACTCAGCTGCCAAGTGCTTCCTAGGGAGAGCTGGGAAAGCTCCTAATTTAGGCTGGATTACCCACCTGGACTTTGTCCAACAATGTTGGCTGCAGTGAGGTTGTGCTGTAGAGCAGCTGGTGGTGGGATCTGGTACGCTCTTGGTGCCTGCACACAATGATGGTGAGAAATATACTTGGGAAGGTGCATTGAGAGGCCTTCAGTTGTGGAAAACTTGAGCTGTTCCTCCCAGGAGAGACATTTCCCATCCATTTTTGGTAGAAAACCCCTTTTCCTGGGCTTCAATATTACCCCCCCAACACACTGCTTCACCTGAGCTGCTGGAACTGTGCAGAAAAGCCTCTCAGTTCCTGGAAATGTTGTTGGAGACCAACCTTGATAGCCAAGGTGATTTGTTTATCAATGCTGCACTCCTAAATCAAGTTGTGCATCAGGAGCAGAATTACCTGGCCACCAGTGAGACACATGTCTTCTGCCCAGCCCAGGAGAGGCACATTCCCAGCCTGCCCACACTCCTGGCAGTGTGTGGTTAGAAGGGAAGAGGGTGGGCCCACGCCTGGAGACATTCCTGATCTCATCCTTGAGCAAGGAAGCATCAATGACTCCTACATCCCTGCTGTTCCTCGCTGAGGGAAATGCCTTTCTGATTTTAAGCTATTCTTGTTTTTTTCCCCAGCCCATGGGATGTTTCCTGGTCTTCTCTTAGTCATTAGCACATTCACCCCAAAATTATATATAAACCAAGAGGTGAATTAACTGCTAAAAGGACTTTTAAGCTCATTTCTCTCTTCCTCACCACCTTTTTAATGGGTGTTTTTGTTTCATCCAGACACCTTGTTCAGTTGTGCTGCTTCAAAAGCCAAAGGTCACACACAAGTTCACCTGCCTAAGGCCATAAGAAACTTCCATGTTTTTAATCCAGCCCTTAATGCAAAGAGAGGGATAAAGCACATGATGCCCAGAAGGGAATGATGCCCAGAGATGTGTCTTACATAAGCTTTTGTGGGAATGTTATTTTCGGGAAACCTCAGTGTCATGAGTCATCATCTCTGCTGTAATTAACTCCCATAATGAACAAGGAGATTAACAGCAGGATTAGGGGGATGAGAATAAATATGGGCCTAAATGGGATAAATCTGGGAGGTAAAAAGCAGCTTTTGAGAATTCAGTCTCTGCAGTGAAACCAATTCTCTTCTAATGCAATTTCCATATTATTTTCCCTTTTCTTCCTTCCTTATTAAAGCTGAAACTAATTTTAGTTTTCTCATTTAAATTGCTGCTTTTATGTTTTCCTGCCTTCCTTCCCACTCTTTGCTGACCAGTGCAGGCCTGCTCTGTTCTGCTCACAGACCCTGTAGGTTTTCCTGCTGCTTTTTCATTAGTGCTGTGTTGGCTTTGTTAACTGGAAGTGATTTGTTCGCAAATCAACTATTCCCTCCCCAATTTTCATTGAGGGTTTATTAAATATGCTGTCTCGCCGGTAAAATAAACCTACAGCACCTTCCACTCCCAGGAAATCCTACCAGTTTGATATCAGAGCAGCAAAATGCTTCTTTAAATGCTGGAAACTCCACCACAGACTGGCTGTGTCACACCTGAATGCTTGTTCCTGCACAATATCAGGGATGAGGTGGGAAAGGGGAAAGTATGGATTCATAATGGGCAGCCTGTTTTGGAAGCGTAACAAGCCTTACTTTTACATTCTGGGGTCTTTTAGCCCCCTCAGTGCCTTCCTCCCAGGGTTATAATTCCCAAATGGATTTGGGCCAGCTGCTGAGAGCTTCTTGTATTCCTGGATTTGTGCTTCTCAGCCAGCTCCCAGTTTGGGCTGAGGTCCCAGTGACTCTCCTGCTGTCTCCCCAGAGCCTCTGAAATTTTTCAATGCCTCTCTGGACACATCACAGAGAGAAGCTGTCTCCTTCTCCCTGGCTCAGAGGGAACTCGCCATCATCCACGGACCACCTGGCACAGGGAAGACCACGACCCTGGTAGAGATCATCCTGCAAGCTGTCCACCAAGGTCTGAAGGTGAGGATCAGTGTCAGGGGCTGTGGGGACAGTGACCACCTTAGATGGCCACCAGTGACCACCTCTTCTTGCATGGAGACCTCAGAGCAGCCTTCTGGTACCAGAAGGGAGCCAGAGAGGGACTCTTCATCAGGAACTGGTGTGATAGGACAAGGAGAATGGGTTCAAACTGAAAGAGGGAAAATTTACGTTGTATATTGGTGCCTGGAGGCCCTGGAAATGTCAGTGGTTTATTCCCAATACATGCATGTTGGTCTCCTTCTCTTCCATCTTGGATACTGCTGTTCCAGCCTTTTGCTGTCCTTGGAAGTAAGAAGCACCTGGATTCTCCCCTCACAGGTGCTGTGTTGTGCCCCTTCCAATGTGGCGGTGGATAACCTGGTGGAACGTCTGGCTGGCTCCAAGGTCCACATCCTGCGGCTGGGACACCCTGCTCGCCTCCTTGAGCCCATCCAGCAGCATTCCCTGGATGCAGTCCTGGCCCATGGGGACAATGCCCAGATAGTGGCAGATATCAGGAAGGACATCGACCAGGCCTGGGTATGTGTCCCTGCAGCACACCTTGTGTGGGTTACCTGACTGCAGCTCTAGGTTACAGTACCTGATCCACAGGCACCGCCTGATCCACCTTCCTCTCTAAAATAAAGAACAGCTCTGGCACTTCTTGGGTGCCCTTAGAAGCCAATCACTACAACCAAGTGCTCCTGGTTACTCCAAAATAAGGCTAGAGGCAAGTCACAGTGACTGCTCCTTCTGTGAGCCAGCCTGCACCCTGATTGAACCCAGTGTTTGGGGGTTCAGGGCACCCTGAACCATTTGGAATCTTCCCATATCCAAGCAGGCAATTTATTGGTGAGCATGAGCCTCTCTTTGTGGTCAGTCAAGAGGAGAAAGGACACCTCAGTGGAGAGAAAACTAATGGCATAGTGCAGGGGACTAGGAGGGACAGCTGGGAATGTGTGTGGCCTGGATTAACCCCATTTGTTCTGATTGGGTGGTTAGAAGATGAAATGTTAGGGAGGAATTCTTCCCTGTGAGGGTGATGAGGCACTGGCACAGGTTGCCCAGAGAAGCTGTGATTGCCCAATCCCTGGAAGTGTTCAAGGCCAGGTTGGATGGGGCTTGGAGCAACCTGGGGTAGTGGCAGGTGTCCGTGCCCATGGCAGGGGGTGGAACTGGATGAGCTTTAATGTCACTTGCAACCCAAACCATCACCTGCTGGAGAAGCTGAGGGCAAAACTCTTGCTGGCTGAATCCCTCACAGAAGTGGGAAAATCACAGTCCTTGCTGCTGTGTGGGGAGATGCAGCAGTGCCCTGCCCCTCAGATCCTCTGTCTGGGCATGGTTCATGCCATCCTCTTGTCACCAGAGAAACATTTCCATCATTAATTCACTTCCTGACAAGCTGTCTGCCTATCCTGACACTCCCTCCCACTCTCAGCCACCTTAAGTAGAAAGCAGAGCACATAGAAGAAATTAAGGATGTGTTTTTCATTCTCAACCTAATTTTTCTAAACTTAACTTCAGCACTAAAGTCTCTGTCTTCCTCCTCCCTAGAGGAAGGGGATCATGGTGATGGGAGGTAGGAACTGGCCACCAAGCCTTGGTTCACCCCAAAATACCAAACAAGGAACCCAAGAGCTGCAGTCCAGTTAACACAGCAATGCTTTGAGCTGCCCATGATCAGGTTTATCACAGAACATGCACCTAACTCTGAGGCCCTGGCACATCTTTCCCTCCTCCTACTATAGTTTCTCTCCTGCCACATCCCCTACTTATCCTTGTAATAATTTCTTCATTTCTCCACTCAGCATTTTGACTCTTTTCACTCCTTCCTTTCACCACAACCCCAAACCACAGAAGGACTAGTAACATAAATGAAAACCTGTGCTCTCTTTGGACATTTTCTCCCCCTTTGTGTCTCCTTCCCTCACCTGCCTTCAAGCTTTCCAGAACATTGGCTTCTGAATACTCTTTGCACCAACAGGGATGCAGCCCCACAGTACCTGAGCAAGAAAGACAGCATGAGTCCAGGTCCAGGGATGCTGAGCAGGGTCAGGCAGCAGCCCAGGGGGGATGAGGCAGGTAACCCAGGAAGGAAACCAGCCTCAGTGCACAAACCCTACAGCTCAGTCCAGCATCAAGGCCTGGCCCCAAATGCATCTCCCAGACCAGTGAGTGGGTGAGTAGGGGCCCACATGAGGTAGGTTGGGAGAGCTGAAGCCTGTTGGCACCCACAGAGCCCTAATAAAAGGGAAAGGATAGGATTCAGACTGACCTTGTGCCAGGCACCGTGCTGTGCTTTGTACCCTCTGGACTATGCTCCTTGCTCTCTCAGCTGCTCCCAGATTCAGGCAGATGTTTGGATGTGAGTATCACCAGCCATCACCAGAGAATAGCTGTGGTTGTTTATTTGCTAACTAGACTTTTTTAGCAGAACAGGCATTACCTTAGCCCTGTTGGCACCATCAGTTTGGCTCTGATCTTTCTGGTTTAGCAGGGAGGAAGCTGTTGCTCATCTGTTGTGTTCTTTCAGCTCAGTGAATGTCAGGGCTGGCTCCCACCTGTCCCTTAGATCCAGCTAAGGAAAAGGTACATGTGTGGTCACGTCTGTCTGTCTGTGATTCCTCCCCTGGAATTTCTGAGCCCATTTTAACTACACTTGACAGACACATAGAGGTTTCACAGTTCTAAATACCTACAAGTTCAACCAGAACAGGTGGCTGAGCAGGGAGGGACGAGGCTGCCATATGAGCCTGTCTAGATGCTGCTCTGAATCGTTTACAGAGATCAGAGATGGCATTTTGAAGTGGCAAAGCTGCTGCTGTGGCTTGGGAACCCCTCCTGCTTCCAGGAGCCAAAGGGTTCCTGCTTCCCTGAGCAACAGAGCAGAATGAGATAGGAAATCCCCATTCTTCACCCAGCAGAGGCACAAGACCTCTCCTCCCAAACATTACTCCCTGCTCTGTGCTCAGGTGCTTTTGGCTGGTCATGCTCATCTGTTGAATGGGGCTGAGGTGTCTGACTAGAAACAGTTGGTTCTATCCTGATCTTTCTCTTTTGTAGGCAAAAACCAAAAAGGCCCAAGACAAGGGAGAGCGAAGCCATTTTCTCAGTGAGATTAAGACACTGAGGAAGGAGCTGAAGGAGCGAGAAGAAGCTGCCATGGCTGCAGCCCTGACCCATGCCAGCATTGTCCTTGCCACCAATACAGGTGTGAGATCCTCTTGTTCAGTATTTCACCTCACTTTGCCAGGACTCAGGTAAACCATGTGCCCTGCAAGGCAGCATCCTGCCAGGATAGCTGGGAGGCTTAGTCTTCCTGCTCCAAGCTCCTGAGAGTTCGTTGAAGTCTCTCAAGCCCTTCCACAGTGGGATTCTCCACACTCTGGCACAGGATGTTGTTCAGCACAGAATATGGGTCTGGAAGGGCCTTTGTTAGTTCTGAGTAGGAGCTGTGAGAGTTCAGTGAGTAAACAAGTGGTGCTGGAGGTGTGCAATCTGCTATTGATTGCATAAGTCACATGGAATTGCTTCCCTGCTTGGATGATTTCCAGGACTGATGGAATACAGCGCGTGTTTCCATAGCCTGGTCTCAGCCTGTGTGTGGTTCATTCTGTGAGTCACACAAATGGTGTGACATGGGATTTAGAGAGCAGTCCCAGGTATCCACCAGGCATCTGCATCTACAGGTAGGAAAGTAATGCCCTTATAGTCAAAGGGGACATGAGTACTTAAAATTTAGCATGTGCTAAAGTGTTTTCTAGCTCAGATATTTAATATTCTAGGGCCAACTTGGAATCTTCAGATTTGGTTGCTCAGGGATCATTTCCTGAAGGGAAACATCAATAATTTTAGGTCATAAAAAGGGACCTCATGGGGCAAGTTGCTGGTTAAAGAAAAGAAATCCTTCCACACATTATTCCCTGGGAATTGGCCTCTCGTTTCCTTTAACTTTGCCTGAAAAACAGGGAGAGGTTTCCTTTTTTCAGTTAAACTGGTGTTTTTGTTGATCAGCTGTGATTTTCTCCTGGGCCTAGAGCTTCCCAGCCAGCTGGGGTGCGGGGGTAAATCGTGTGGGGAAGCAGGCGGCCGACTCAGTGTGAGTGATAAAGCAAGCTTCAACTTTATTATTCGCTCAGTTCTTTTATACGGTACACAATAAATACGCCTATTCATCACTTTAGCATTACCTAAGCTCTAAAGGTTACATTTATATACTTTTTCTGCTTGCGGTTAAAACCTTAAGACTTCTTTATTCTCCCGGATCTCAGTTCTGTTTTGGTTGTTTGTCTTCAACTCAAGGACAGCCTGCCCTTGAGTTTACAAAGTTATACTGTTATGCTGACAAGCTAAATTCTTGAGGCCTACTTCATAGTTATATACTCAAGGCTCCCAGGGCCTTGCTTGTACAACATGTTCTTGGGGCTGTGCCCCTGTTCCCTTAGCCATTCTTCAACAATTCCCCCTTTTTCTTTTTATAAGAGCAAGGCTCTATGAGTCAAATTGGTTACATTCTTAATAATACAGCTATATGCTAATCTGACAATGATGATTATTAGGAAAATGATTCCAAGCATCCTTAATACTTCTTTAACTACAGATAACAACCAAGGTGACAGACTACCAAACATTGTTGTCTACTTAGCCAAGGTGTCAACCCCCCAAACATTGATCTTAGCCTGTCCGCTGGAATATGCATGGGTGGAAAATCAGTTTGAACCACCATTTGGATAACTCCAATATAATCTGCATCAATAACTTCTGGAAGCACAAGGAGTCCTTTTAGTCCACTTGAGGATCGACCAAACAAAAGGGCCCCTTGGGCTTGTCCATCAATCAATAGCGGCCCCCGGGAGTTCGATGGTATCCTCATGGGGTGCCAACTAATTAAGGTGGTATCTACTGCTGTTGCCAGGTCCAGGCCGAGGCTTCCTCTGGTGGCTGGTCGTAGCTGGCAGTCGCCTGGGGCGCTGGAGTCATATATTGCGCTGGAGCGGCTACTGTTGTCGGCACGCAGCGGCTCTTTGCGCTCCGCCGGCTGTTTCCCGACCCTCGGCAAGCGGCGGTGTCGTGTGTTTCCCTGTTGCGGTTTTGGCACCACACCCTGACCCGGCATTCTCTTTTGAGATGACCCTCCTTACCACACCTAAAACACTTCCCATCATACTTGCTCTGTCTCTGTGTTCCTTGATTACTTCCTCTCAAGGGAGTCAGTGGTGCAAGAGCTGCGAATGCTTGACTTTGGGCTTTAACTAATTCTTTCTAGCTTGTGGCCCTACCGGCACTCTGCTCATGTGTTCTAACATCTCCTCTATGGAGGCATCTGCAGGTAACGTAACTAATATTGACCTTGTAGCTGTATTAGGATTTTCCATAACACACTGCCTAAGTAATGATCCTTTCATCCAATCAGGTACATTTGACCGGTTAATCGCATCTGTCACCTTGTCTATAAATGAGGCAAAGGACTCGTCCCGCCCTTGCTTTAAAGACATATAAGATGGAGTGGGGGGGGCAGTTTTAACTGCTCTTATGGCATGCTGCATAAGTCGCATACTCTCCAAGCAAACAGCTGGTCCCATACCCCCTGTAGGAGGTATTGAAAAATAGTCCCTTCCGACTGTCAGCTGCCCTGGTTCAGCATCTGATTGATCTAACTGTTGCGTTGCGACCGCCGCCAACTGATTTTCCAATTTATACCATTTAATGCAATTGATAGTCTCCCACCATGGCTTCATCAGCTTCTTGGCGGTCTTATCCTTATCTATGACACAGTCCCAAAGACAGTCCCCATATTTCCTCCATTCTTGCTCATTAAAATATAAGTCAGAGTTTGCAAAGAAACCCTTTGCTGCCCCAAAGGCTATAAGCCCTGGAACTTGTTTGATACAAGTTACTCCTTGCTTTTCTAAAAAGCGTGTTAATAAGGTGAGGGCTACCTCTTTTTCCATTGCATGCAACATTGCTATCCGTGTCGATCCGCTCCGCTTTCCCCACCGTAAGCGTTGTTCCCAAATCCAATCACGCCGTGTCTCTCTGCGAGTGTGCAGCTCCGTGTTTCTCCACGTTGTAGCCGTTCTCGGACCGTGCAGACCCCTTTTGGTTGGTCTAGGCAACCTCTGCCCTCCTGTCGCTGCCACCAGCGCTTGTCTGGGCCACGCAATCCTACTTCTCTTCAGGTCCAGAGTCCAGGTCCCGGTCCCTGTTCAGGCGCTAGTTGCAGGGTGAAGCAAGCAGCTGACTCAGTATGAGTGATAAAGCAAGCTTCAACTTTATTATTCGCTCAGTTCTTCTTTTATACAGTACACGATAAATATGCCTATTCATCACTTTAGCATTACCTAAGTTCTAAAAGTTACATTTATATACTTTTTCTGCTTGCGGTTACAGCCTTAAGACTTCTTCTTTATTCTCCCGGATCTCAGTTCTGTTTTGGTTGTTTGTCTTCAACTCAAGGACAGCCTGCCCTTGAGTTTACAAAGTTATACTGTTATGCTGACAAGCTAAATTCTTGAGGCCTACTTCATAGTTATATACTCAAGGCTCCCAGGGCCTTGCTTGTACAACATGTTCTTGGGGCTGTGCCCCTGTTCCTTTAGCCATTCTTCAACACTGGGAGGCTGTGCAATTCTGCCTGAGAGAGAGATGGTGGCCAAACAAGGGGTTTGGATTTTGCTAAGCAATCATGGGATTTGTCTGAACCTATGTATTTAATGGGAATGACTATTCCTGCAGACCGACTGCTCTGTTGCTAGGCTGAGCAGAGAGAGAATCTAATCATGGCAACACTCAGGGACACTAGTGACCTTTAGTTAATGGCAGTTCAATAAACCTAAGGATATGAGGGAAGAAAATGAGGCCACACTGGTACAGGCTGGTTTAGACAGAAGGAACCTTTCTACTTTTATTTCTTGTCCTTCTACCCTCACTGTGGCAAATGGCAAAAGTCAAGTTACAACATCCCTCTTATCAGAGTGGATTCATACAGGCTGGAAGAATTGGTTTAGAGGAAAACACAGTGTCTTGGAACAAACTGTAGCATCTGAAATGATGCAAAGCTGGAGAGGAAACAGGATTTACAGTGGCAAAGCCAAATCTCCCTTCCCAGAGCTGCTTTCAGAGCTGCAATAGCTTTGCAAAAAAACATGTCTGTCAGTAAAAAAATCTCCTGGTCTGACGTGCTGTCTTCCTAACCCTCTTCTCCTTTTGCATGCCTTTTCTTTATGAATTGCAGTGAGATTTTGAGATTTCTGATCAATGCATGGGTCAGTATCAGTAGGTCTGGGCTAGAGCAGGATGTGTCTAAGGGTTATTTGTTTGATATGACAAGTGGACTTCTAATACTAAAAACCAGCCCTTGCTGTGGTGGTCTGCTTACTTCTCCTGGGCATTCCCTTCTCCCAGCACCATGAGGAAGAACAGAGTGGCACAGCCAGGGCCAGCGGAGCAGAGGAGTTAGGCTGTCAGCCCATCTCTTCCTCTTAGGGTATCCCTCAGTTGTCAGACAGGGCAAATCTCCAGTCCCTCACCCTTTCAGTGTTGGTGGTGAGGGGTTTTGTTTGCACTGGGGGGCAGCAGGAGAGTGGGTGTTCACTGCTCTGCTCTGGGTGAAGCACTCAAGCATGTTGTTCTGTTTGGCATTTTGAGTTTTGCTGTTGTTCTCAAGGAGACTTGGAAGCTTCTGGGCCCAGATGCTAGGGGAGACAAAGGACATCAGGAATTAGCAAAACCAATCCTGAGTTATACATATCGATGTATATGTGTTTGGGATGTGCTGTGGAGTTGAAGTTCTAAATCCCTGCAAACAAACATTATTGTGCCTTCTCTTTCCATCAGGTGCTTCCTCTGATGGCCCTCTGAAGCTGCTGCCTGAAAACCACTTCGATGTGGTGGTGATTGATGAGTGTGCTCAGGCCCTGGAAGCCAGTTGCTGGATTCCTCTGCTGAAGGCTCCCAAGTGCATCCTGGCTGGGGATCACAAGCAGCTGCCTCCCACCATCATCTCCCACAAGTAAGGTCCTGGGTCCTCCTATTAGTTACGCAGCCAAATGCTTCCAAATCCTTGTGTGTTGAGACATTTCATAAACAGGGATTATTAATTGGATCCCCCAGGAGCTGGTCATGTTGCCAGAATTCCATCAGACCTGTGTTACTGACAGCCACTGCTTAATGTGGCTCCATCCAAGCAGGTTTCATCTCAGAGCACCTGACAGGAGGTTGTTTTAGCTGCAGTCACATAACAGCAACTGTGTGCAGTCAGGGAGAGGCCTGTGTGCTGCTAGATGTCTGCTGGGCAGCTGCTCCAGGGCTTCCAAAGGGCTCAGTTAGCAGCCAGGGAGAGCAATCCCACAGGCCCTGCAGTGGAGCTCTTGGGAGTTCTCACAAGTGTGTGCAGCTGCACATTGGAGTGAGTTCTCTAGGGACAGCCTCAGGTGGGTTAGCTTGGCAGAGCAGCTGAAGCAAACCTCAGAAACAGCAGGTGATTCTGTGGCAAACCTCAGAAACAGAGGGTGATTCTGTCCCAAACCCTGGGCTTTTCCAGTGGGAATACCTGCTCAGGCACAACAGGGAGCTTTGGCTTGTTTATTTTGCAGTGTCCTCCTTGCTCCATAATCCATCAGCCAGAGTCTCATCCTGCTCTGGAATTGCCTTTTCATAGAATCACATTAAAGTTGGAAAAGACCTCCAAGATCACCAAGTCAAACTATCAACCATCCCAACACCACTAAACTGTGTCCTCAAGTGTCACATTCACATATTTTTTGACTTCCAGGGATGGTGAGTTCACCACTATGCACTTCCACTATTGCTCAAAATTGTACCTATTTTGACAGATGTTTTCCTGAGAGATGTGTCACATCGGGGATATTTTTTATTCCACTTGCCTGGCAGGACTGTGTTCCAATTTCTTGTTTTCTCTCTGTTATACCAAGTCATTTTCAGAGTGGTTAGATAAGTGGCTCAAAACCCAGTTTAAACCAATCCCACCAGCCATCCAAACCAGTAAAACAGGAAGCAACAGGAGGTGAGCAAAACAGAGACACAAATTCTTGTTTCACTGATCAGTATTTAGATACAATCAAGATATTAATCTTTAAGAAAATTATCTGTTTTCCACGTGAGGTTTCCTTGGCCTGGCTGACTGCAGGCTCTGTGCAGTGAATTTGGGCTCATCCTCAGGCTAATCCAGGCCTTCCCTTAATTAAGTTCTACTTCTGTGCTTCCATATTTATTTATTTAATGGATTAATATGGGAATTGTCCCACTGAGTCTCTGCATTGTTACACACCACAGGAATTGTAAAACCTCCCAATCCCTACAACATGGATAATAAGAACAACTAGTTTGTGGAAGAGATCTGTGGATAGTGTAAATTGCCTCTGCTTCTAGGGGAGACTACAAAGAGTACTGAGGAGACTTTGAGTAGTTTAAAAAATAACTGTGCTCATGTTTATCCAGCTCTAAATCTGGAACTACTGAACCACAGAAGCAGAGAAATAGGACTGACTTCATAAACTTCCTCTCCTGCTTCCAAAAAATAATGAGCAAGACACATATCTACAATCTCACTTGGATTTTTAACTCAGGAAATGAAAAATCCAAGGGAGGCAGCAGCTTCCAGTACATGGCTAAGAGATAGTGAAAATAATGTCCAGGTGCTGCATCATCTTCTCATTTTACCTCTCTCAGAAGCCCAAAACCATATTGTTCTGCAGATCTTGGCAGGTGATAAGCACATCCTCCATTGCCTGGAGGTGTCCAGGCTGGTAAGCTCAAAAAGCCTTTCCAGAACCTACCACCCTTCTTGTCCCACTGTTTATTCCCCATGAGTCTGCAGGCTGGATCTGTGTGCCTGGATTTTCCAAGCAAAGTACTTTTTGGAGTGAGTATTTGGTTAGTAACAAGAAGAAATTCGCAGTTTGGTCCTTCTAATTTCATTATTATCATTATGTTCTGTAAGTGATGCATAAGGTTCCTCTTCTCCTCCAGAGAAACTGCATTGTAGGCTCTGTAATGCTCCACAGCTCCATACTGCCCAGCCAGCTGGATCTCAGCTGCCATTCCCACCAGTGGCACTGGTTTTCCCCCCTTCTCTCTGCCAGTAAGTGGTGCCAAATTAGGAGTAAATTGAGAAGAAGGGCTTGGATGTCCTTCTTCTGTTTATGCTTCTGGCTGTGGAAGTGCCTTGGTTTGCATCTCCTGCTGCAGCAGTGCTGAGTTACAAGATCAGAAGCTTTAGGTGTGGAAAATGCTCACCAAATAGTCACTGAGATCCCAGGACAGCAGCTCTGTGCTGCCCAGCCCCAGGAACAGAGACTAGAGACTTGTTTTTCCCCAAATTGTTAGATTAAGAGCAAAACATAGTATAAATCCTGAGTCTGTTACTACGGGTGAACAGGGCTAATGCTCAGCTGACGTCAGTTTTGGCTCCTGTTTGAGATGAAGCAGATTTTCTTCCCTCCAAAAACATAGCAGCTGCTTTCTTCTGCTCTGTCATGGTGGCTGGTGCCAGGAGCCTTGGCTGGAGCTGACAGCAAAAAGCTCCTCATCTGCGGCAGAACTCTTGGATCTCCTCCTGCTCCTGCTTGAGGAGTTGTGCTTTTCTCTCCCTGAGTTTTGACTTCATTTGACTCTGCAGTGGAAACCTGCCACTAGTTTACATCTCTCCTGTGGGCACAGCTGTTCATAGTGTCTCTTTCTCCTTCAGGAACACTGTTTTGCTCCTTAGATCCTGTCTTGGATGAAGGTTTTTTGTCCTTGCTGGTCCTATTGTTTCTTTTTAAAAGAATTTGACAGTTTTGTTGTGCTTTTTTGTATGTTTTCTTTCCGTGTTTTTAGAATCTCAGATTTTGTAAAATTGAAAGA
>NW_008677416.1:17796-19653 GCF_000695815.1 Acanthisitta chloris
GGCAGGGAAGGCAGTTGTTAGGTCAGCTCGCATCCCTTGGGGATTAATCCCTTTTGGACAAGAAATCTTAGGGATGTTTAAACACTGTCACTCTGTGCCCTTCCTAAAGTTCAACAGCTTGGAAATAAAGCATAGCAGAGAGAATGTGTGACTGAATCAATAGTACTAACAGATTTATGTCTCAGCCTGACTTCCCAGGAAAGTATGATCCGAAAATCTTTCTACATTAAACAGATTTATTGCTGAAGGCATCAGCAGGTCCATGACCCTGGAGCTGGTCAGGCAGGACACCAGTCACCAGAGCTCAGCCTGACAGGCTTTTTGGAAGATAAAGTGCAAAAAGCCAATCTGAGTTCAGCTCCGTTGGAAAAATTCCAGTCTGTGCTCTCAGATGCTGCCTCCCTCCCTCCCTTCCTCCTTCCAGGCACAACTCCAGTGGCTTCTAGGGCTGAGCAAGATGTCTTGGATCCAGCCTGATGTTGGTCTGCATGTCCATCTTTCATGTCTTTCTCTCCCTTTGAAGTAAAATTACCCAAAATTGGCTGTTTTCAAGCTTTGCCAAGTGACTATCTGTCAGAAGATTGAGAATGCAGGAAAATAACTGGAAAGTAAAGCTTTTTTAACATTTTATGGCTTTACTTTTATCCCAGTGGGAGCTACCCCACAGTTATGAACTGCAGATGGGCACACTGGTGGGTGTTAGGTGCACACACAGAAATTGGAGTCGGTGCTCCTTAGGCAGGCACTGCTCTGGAGGCTTCTCCTCTAGTCCTACCTCTGTGTGGGAACAACAGCATTTCCCTGTCCTCTTTCCAGATTTCCAACGTGTCCCTCTTTCTGCTGGCTCCATGGAGCAGAGGGCTCCTGGGCAGACCACCTGAATCCACAGTGAGTTTCAACAGCACAGGACAGTTTGTCCTGCAGAAAATACTTGGGATGACACAAGTTATCCTGGTAGAAAGCAGAACTGCCTAAAGCTGAAGGAAGAGAGTCCCTTCCCTTCAAGCCCTGTTGTTGTGGTAAACCCTCCCAGGGCAGCTGCTGTTTGGCTCAATCCCCCTAATTAAAAGCCAAAGCTAATAAATCTTAATTAGGACTTAATTACTTTGAGAACACAAATTGCTTTTCAGATAAAAGCCTTTAAAAGTTATTAGCTCTTTTCCTTACAGATTTGAACTCTGATTTTAATTCCTGCTCAGGTAAATCAAATGAGGCTCATAACAGAGTTTTCCTCTTCCAGCACCATCCTGCACCAGGGGAGGTTTAGGTTGGATATTACTGGATATTCGGGAAAATTTCTTCTCCAAAAGGTTTGTCCAGCCCTGGCACAGCTGCCCAGGGCAGTGGTGGAGTCACCATCCCTGCAGGGATTTAAAAGCCATGTGGATGTGGCACTTGGGGACTTGTCTAGTGGTGGTCTTGGCAGTGCTGGGGAATGGTTGAACTTCAAAATCTTTAATATCTCTTCCAGCCTAAACCATTGTGATGCAAATAAATGGGATGCTGGAGAGCCTCAGGGGCTCTTCACAGCCCCTGCAGGCCAGGAGATGCAGCACAGAGGCAGATCCCTTCCACTTCCTTCCATGGGTATTTCCAGAGCTCTGATGAAGGCCCCGAATCACCTGCCACCTCCTCTTTGGTTCAGGGAAAGCAAAGAGCTATTTCCAGGGATGATTCATGCGGAGGACTCCAACCCTTCCACCCACCTTCCCCATCTCCATTGATGACAGCAGGCCTGGAGTGGGTGGGCTCCTATTTTGGGGGCCACAGTGAAGGGTTTAAAGTTAGCTGGGATGAATCTGGGCTGGCAGAAGGCTTGGCTGCTACTACAGCTCAGGCAAGAATCCTCTGTCCAGC
>NW_008677416.1:19683-23138 GCF_000695815.1 Acanthisitta chloris
ATGTGCAGCTGGACAGCTGGGCTTCCTCACAGCCTGTGCTCAGCTCCAGAGAGGGCCCTGTCTGCTCTACCTGCCTTCCTCTTCCCTGTTTCTTCCTCCATGGATTCAGCAGTTATCATCATCAGGTTTCTCCCCTTGAGGCTTAAGGAGTGTTTGATGGAGTCTCAAGAGTGCTCCTCTTGCTTTCTCATACACCTGGGGTTATCTCAGGATGCAGAGGGCATCCTGGTTTTGGGAATTTTACCTTTCCCAGCTTTCCTTTAGGTACTTTAAAGTATATCCTCCTGAGCATCCCATGTGTTAATTCTGTCTGTCCAACCTTTTATCCAATTTTATTTCTCTAAAGCAATTGATATGTAAAAAACTCCTACTTGGTGCTCTTAGGATTTTGTTGGCATAGAAATCAACCACTGTAGGAATTAATTGAGTGGTAAAATAATAGGAATTTATTAACAGGTGAAATATTCTCAGGCAGATTAATATCCTTATTATTAATTCAGCATATAACATCATGTAGATCCCTGTGGTGGGAACAGTGCTGGAAGGGTATGGAAGAGCACTATTCCTGAGGCTTGCTGTGAGGTTTAATGCTTCCCCTGTGCTTTTATTGTGTGTCATCACAAGAAACTCAGAATATTTATTGTTAAAAACACAGTGTTTTCCTGCCTGTTCTGCATGAAAATCAGCTTTAGTCTTGCTCTTGCTTGGCCAGTGCTGAGCTGAAATGGGTCCCAGGAAAGGCTGATCAGGGCCACAAAAGCCTCATGGTGGCCTCTTGGGTGGCACCTGTGGGTCACCCAGTCTGTGACCTGTTGTCGTCAGCCTGGCAGGAGGAGAGAGCTGCTGGCAGGACCCAGAAGTGCTTTTATCTCAGTGATAGCAGTACCCTCTAGGCAGAGACCAAGTGAGAGGTGGGCTCTGAATCCCAGATTCCCAGGGTGTTCAAGATGAACAGCCATTCCCAAGGGAATGACTATTTCAGGCAGGTGTTTGCACCTGAGTGCAGACAGCTCTTCCTACTAAGACTGCTTCCTTTCCTCCTTGCCTGGGAGATCCAGGCTCTGTGGGCAGAGCAGAACTGGGAGAATCAGGCTGTCAGCATGTTCTTATTCAGGAGAAAAGCTAATTCCTGATAACTGGAATGCTTTCCTGAGCCCCACATCCTGTTCTGTCCCCTCACCCCACCTACCCCAGCCCACCTCTGGCAAACTGCTGCCTCCCAAGTCCTGCAGCTCTGTCCATTCAGAGGTTATTTCCCATTTTTCCCCCGTGTGCTGCATGCCGTGATTCAGCGAGAAGGAGGGCTAAGATCTAACCTTAATTTTCCCTGCTGCAGGGACTTTGCAGTCCCTGTAATAACCTTTTCCAAGTGCCTGTTGTGAGCATGGCAGGGCTGACCAGCAGCACAACAAGCCACTCGCTGTGGAATTCCCATGGCAGGGATTGGATCTGTGCTGTGCCCTGTAGCTCGATGAAAATCATTTCACTGAGCTGTTTTCTATCATGATTTCATAATTTTTGTGCTGGTTCATTGTGTGTGGTAGCAGCCAGCACCCCTCACTGTCAACCACAGGATGACAAATCTCTTTATGCTCACAAAATCCAAGTATGACTCCTGTCCTTCCTCAGACGGTTCCATCAGGAGATGCTTCCAACAAAATCTCTCTGTCAGTGAAGGGAATGCAATTAGGCTCCTGAAAGGCTGATTTCATTAGAAGCTTGATTAATTTGTGCCACAGATAAAAGCATGGGACCACTGCCAGATTTGATAGTGTTTAATGGGTGATAAAGCAATGAGCACTGTGATGCATCTGTGTGTTAGCCTAGTGACCAGGGAGAGATGGAGGATACTGGAGCAGCATCTTGGTGAAACATTCACAAGGGCTGGCTGTGTTGCCATCAAGCATTTCAAAACTTTGGGTCAAGCTCATTGGGTAGATCACAGAATCCCAGAGTCATCTAGGCTGGAACAGACCTCCAAGATCATACAATCTAGCCTGTGACTGATCATCACCTTGTCAACTGGACCAGAGCACTAAGTGCCACATCCAGCCATTCCTGGAATACCTCATGGGATGGTGACTCCACAGCTGAGACTGTTTTCATCTCTGTGGCAGCACCACATGGGAGAGGGCAGCAGGGATCTATCCACCCTGATGTGTCCGAGCTTCTCTGACCTCCATGCGAGGCACAAGTCTGTCCCTGAGGGTCTCAACCTGTCATGGACAGGTAACACTTGGGGTCCTGCAGCCTTCTGCTGCTGCCTGTTGGTTCCCATGTGAAACAGGTGACAGTGCCACCTCAGCAGAGCCACATGAGGGTGCTGAGCAGAGTCTGGAGTAGGTGCTGAAGGTGCTCCAACAGCATTCCAGCTTACACCATCAACACTGACAAACACCCGCTCTGTTCCAGCTGCAGCACTGCGTCCATCTCTGGGTGCTGTTGAGTTCAGCCCAACAAGGGTCCCATCTGTGAGGGTCAAACACCTCTGCTGTGGTTCTCCCCCAGGGCTGCGGCCGCGGGGCTGTCGCTGAGCCTGATGGAGCGGCTGGCGGGGCACTACGGGGCGCAGGAAAAAAACCGCATGCACCAGGCCATCATGGAGTGGGCATCCATGGAGCTGTACGGCGGCCACCTCACTGCTCACCCCTCTGTGGCACAACACCTTCTCAGGTCAGTCACTTCTCTCCCACTGGTGTGTGAGCTGAGATGTCCTTTTCATCCCACTGCACGCAGGGTTTGTCCCTGTGGGGGAATTCTCTGTTCCTCCTGTCCCTGTGGTGGTAGTATTTGTGTTTCAGCCTTTATTTGATTGAGGAAACATTAATTGAGGGGGGTTTGTCCCTTTCACTCTGTAACAAGAAGTCATGCAGAGTTGTCTTCTGTTTCTCCCTTTGGTATGATAATCATAGAATCATGGAATGGTTCAGGCTGGAAAGGACCTTAAAGCTTATCCAGTTCCACCCCCTGCCATGGGCAGGGACACCTTCCACTAGCCCAGGTTGCTCCAAACCCCATCCAACCTGGCCTGGAATACTTCCAGGGATGGAGCAGCCACAGCTTCTCTGGGCAACCTGTGCCAGTGTCTCAGCACCCTCACAGGGAGCAATTTCATCCCAAGATCTAATGCAAACCCTTCCTCCTCCAGCTTAAGGCCATTCCCTTTGTCCTGGCATGATATGTCATTGTGAAAAGTCCTTCATAAGCAACAAAATAAAATCCCCTTGTACCTGGGATCTGTCAGAGATCTTTGCAGCACCTCCTTTACTCAAACCAGGATACTTGGATCTTTCTAGGGGCAGAGTGTTTCCAAGGGAGCAGAACCTTCTTCCCATTCTCCCTTCCTTCTCAAAGAGGTGACAAAGCACATCAGAACCCCCCTGCCCCAGCTCCAGGCAGGGAGGCTGTAGCAGTATTTTCCACATTAATTTGTGACTCAGCCTGTGAGAAGCTGG
>NW_008677416.1:23196-33782 GCF_000695815.1 Acanthisitta chloris
AACGTCAGCTCTCCCTTCCCTTAGCACTTTTTTGGGCTAACACCCCCTCTCTGATGGAGAATATGGGGAAACCCCTCCCCAGTAGCAGAAGGCTACTGGAATTGCTCAGAAAGCAGATTGCAGCTCATGCCACTGGGATCAAGCCTCCCTGAGGAAGCACAGGGTGCCTGGACGTCCTGGGGCAGTGCATGGAGCCTGGATTCAGTGCCTGGCTATAGGGACAGCATGTTTTGGCATCACAGACCCAGAATCTCTCCAGGAACAAAAATCCATTGCTGCAGCTTGGGCTGGTTTGCATCAGCAGGGCAAAGTGCCTTTCCCTTCGTTCCAAAGGGACAGGAAAGCACTGGACAGCTTCCAAGGTCCAAGCCAGTTCTGCTGCAGTCTCTCTGCCTTAGCAGGGCAGGAATTCTTCTCTCACCTGAAAGATTTCCATAGATAATTATTCTCCTCAAGCAACATTCTCAGGGACGAGATTCTTCATGGCACTGAGGGATGCTGCAAGGGCTTTCCATAGCAAAGAATTGGGATTATGACATGGAGAACTTGGCTTTTGCTCAAAGCTGGAGGGGATGGGCAACCTGTTAGGTTTGATGTTACAGAAAGAGTGAGATAGTCCTCTCATACCTTCCACAGAGGAGGAAATGCTCTCCTGGGTAGCTGGAAGTGGCCCTGTTCTGGAGGAGATCATGGAAAGATTCTCATCTAGGCTGTGAATTCGATTAACAACTTCCTTGGGCATTAAAATAATGTTAATTAATTTTTTCTTTTGAATGCAGCAGCTTTAGATGTAGGAACGATGTGAAACCCCAATTCCTTGGTGGTTCCTTGTGCTGCTTGCTTACTCCTCCCAAAAATGCTGCAAGGACAGAGGGAAGACATATCAGGATATTGCCATAACAGCAGTGTTGTTAACTGGCCCTTTCCCAAATACCTTGTGCAGGGACCTGCCAGGAGTCATCTCTACAGAAGAGACCACCATTCCCTTGTTGCTTATAGACACTGCTGGCTGTGGCCTGTTTGAGCTGGAAGTGGAGGAAGAACAGTCCAAGGGGAATCCAGGTACTGATGTTTGGAAAATGCTGTTGGCCAGAATGGACTGTCTGAGATGCTCAGCGCCTCATGAGCTTAGCCACTGCTCCAGCTGAGGCACATCCCAGAGGAGATGTGTGGGGGAAGGTGGTGTCCCAGGGAGTCTTGCTCCCTGATTGTTCCCTGATCATTCTAAGGGATCATTCCCAAAGTGGGAATCCTTCCCTGCATAAGTCCTCAAACTCAAGGAACTCTGAGCCAGAACAGCCACAGGGCTGCAGTGAGAGTGTCCAGCTTGTAAGTAGCCACACCAGCTGCCATGTCCCTTTGCAGGGACATTTCTCCATGCTGTGGGCTAGCAGAGGGTGGAGAATCCCTGTGGCAGGTGCTTTACCCTCTGGAAGGACAAATAGCAGGCAGAGCACAGGCCTGTTTTGGGCTCAGAATTGTCTCTCTCCTTCCATGAAATCCCCTCTGGTTCTTCTTCATGGATTTTCCTGACATTGAATTCCTGCAGGTTTTTGACTTAAAAAAATAGGTTTCAGTATGGAGCTTGAATGTAAAGTCAGGCTGGAAAATACAAGGACAGTTTTTACCAGTTCAAATATCTTTCACCTTCTTCTGTTTGAACTCCACCAGCATTTAAGTGCTTCATTTTTCCATGCACCATTCCTAGAGCTCTGCTGAACAGTGGCAGACCCTTGTCCCCACACAGAGAGCCAAAAAGCCTTGTCTGAGAGAACGCAGGGATTTGGAGCAGGGGATTAAAGGCACATCTCCCCAAATTTGGGAGGCAGCCTTCTGGTGCAGCACACTGCAGAGTCTTGATGTTTATTGCTGTGCTTTGCTGCAAAGCAAAAGTCCAGCCAATAAACCAGGGAAATAATTCACACTTTATTTAACTTGTCCCCTTGGATCCCTCTGAACCAGTCACCATCCTGGATAACCAGTTTGGGACAGCCTTTCCTGCTGTTTAGGAGACATCTGTGCTGCAGACAGGGTCTCCCTGAGCCTTTCCTGCTGGTTTATGGGAGGTGGTCGCATTTCTGTGCCCAAGCTGGTGGCTTTGGCTTGGGTCCCCATGACCCTCTGTTTGTGCCTCAAGCTGGTGGCTTTGGCTTCTGGTCCCCATGACCCTCTGTTTGTGCCTCAGGAGAGGTGCAGCTGGCTGGGCTGCATGTCCAGGCCTTGATGGATGCTGGAGTGAAGGCAAAGGACATTGCTGTGGTGGCCCCCTACAACCTTCAGGTGAGCTGTCCCTCCCTCTCCCTGCATGCAGGGCAAAGGTTCAGAGTGGGGGTCATACCTCACGCTTTGGCTTCTGGTCCCCATGACCCTCTGTTTGTGCCTCAGGAGAGGTGCAGCTGGCTGGGCTGCATGTCCAGGCCTTGATGGATGCTGGAGTGAAGGCAAAGGACATTGCTGTGGTGGCCCCCTACAACCTTCAGGTGAGCTGTCCCTCCCTCTCCCTGCATGCAGGGCAAAGGTTCAGAGTGGGGGTCATACCTCACATCTTGTGTGACACCAGAATGTCCAAGAAATCAGCAGAGCCAAATTTAATCAGCATTTGGGGACAACTCCTCCTCACTTCAGCAGCTTGAGGAGGAGGAGATGTTAGTCAAGTATTCCTCTCCCAGCCCCAGTATCAGCATTTGACCTCCAGGGGATGTGAGCACTCGTGTTTGTGGGTTTGGGAGGAGGGGATTTTCCCAAAACTTCACCATTTTAACCCTTTGCACCTCTATCTTTCCTTTAAAAGATCCCCATGGCCTATTTTTCAGGTGGACATGCTACGAGAGCACCTTTGCCACAGCCACCCTGAGCTAGAAATTAAATCAGTTGATGGTTTCCAAGGAAGAGAGAAAGAGGCAGTGATCCTGTCCTTTGTGAGATCCAACAAGAAAGGTAAGAGCTTGCTGCTGAGTATTATTCCATGGGGAATGGGGAGGAAATGGGAAGGGAATTGTGTAGCCAAGTGCTGTGGTTTAATTGCAGTGCTCTAGCACTTGGCTCTGAATGGATTTACTGGCAAAAACCTTCCTTTTTAGCCTTTTTTTTGTTTAATTAATGAATATATTTGCTGTCAGGGATGCAGAGGAAGGCTCCCGTGGTGCAGCAGGTACAAGGGGAGCAGGGCTGCTTAGTCTGAAGTTTTCCTGGCTCTTAAGGCCTCAGAAATGAATTAAACCAGGGTGCAAAGAATGTCACATCGCCTTAGCCCCACATTTCCTGGAGTTGAGGGGTTATTTCTTGGTTTTGGAACCTGTTTTGGGTCAGTTCCCTGCAGAAAGAAAGCAAGAGCTGACATCACAAGTCATGCAAGGAAAATGCTGCTATTGGGAGCAAAATCTAGAGCAGAAAATCAAGTCCTTTCCTATCAGCAGCTGCAGAGAAAGTTAATTGCTGGAAAAAAAGCTGCTGCCCTGAGGGCATAAGGCTCCTTTGTGGGAGCTGAAGGGTTTTGTGGAGTTGAGAGGGACCTCTCTGTGACCCCCTCTGTCCCGTGCAGGGACCACTGCCCTTTCCAAACCCAGAGGAGATACAGCCTTCATGTCCTGCCTGTGTTACTGAAGGTGAAACCCTGAGTGCTGATGGCTGGAAGGGGGAAAAAAATAGGGGGGAAGTATGCATGGAAGGAGGAGGTGCTTTTTTTTCCAAGCCTAGAGCAGTCCTTATTCAGGAGTGACTCACCCCTCTGTGCTAGTGGAGCTGGTGGCCCCGGGAAGGTGTGTGTCCCCCAGCCCCTGCCTCTGCACAGGTAACAGCCAAAGCCCAGCTGTGGAGCAGGAATTGCTTTCCTGTGGGAGCACAGGGAGGCTTCTTGTGGTGGCTGAGCATTGCTCTGCTCTGCGTGGGGCACAAGAGATGTTGTTAGTGCTCTGAGTCCCTTGGGAGAAATCCAGAACAATTTACAGCTGCATGTCTTCATTCAGAGGAGGCCAGGGACCTGTCTCTCTGCAGCCATTCCTGATCCAGCAGGAAACCTTCTTTTAGAAAGAAATCCTTCCCTGTGAGAGTGGTGAGGTACAGATTTCCCAGAGAAGCTGTGGCTGCCCCATCCTTGGAAGTGTTCAAGGCCAGGTTGGACAGGGCTTGGTGTCACCTGGTCTAGTGGAAGGTGTCCCTGCCCATGGCAGGGGAATGGAACTGGATGAGCTTTAAGGTCCCTCCCAACCAAAACCATTCTGGGATTCTATGATTCCCTGATCAAAGGAGTTGTACTTTCCCCAGCAGCCAGGCTAAACCACATCGGAGAAACTGGGAATGGTTCTGTGAGCTGCAGAGCACAAAGAGAGGCTCACCCTTACCCCATCCCTCAAAGGCAGCACAAATGAGGCTGCTCAGCCATGGCAGGAACAGAGCCAGGCTGGGCATCGCTCCGGCGGAGACATTAATCTCTTCCCGACTGGCCCTCTCTCTATTCCCTGGAGCTGGAAGCTCGGCAGCCACCCACGCTCTGCTTCTCGCTGGCTGATCCTCCCTGAGTCATCCCAGCACTGCTGACTCTCACTGCTGCTCTGTGAGCAGAGGAAAACCTCCCCAAGTTCTTAAATGGCTGTTCCTTTAGACAGTCCAAGAATTTGGGAGCAGGCTGGGAGCTCTGTAGGACAGGGGTAAGTTCTTTGCCTGCAGTTCCTCCTCTGTTGCAAGGTGAGCCTTTTCCATGCTTGCTTCATATTGCATTTTCTCCCAGATCCAGACTAAGCTCGTGTTGTGAGTCAGCCAGGGAAATACTGCTCCTTTCCGTGTGCCTTCCATCCTCTTCCCAATTCCAGAAGCTCAGTGTGGAGCCCTGGTAGTGAAACAGGTAGAAAGAGGAAGGTAAAGGTGTGAGCAGGGACCAGAGCCCCATAAACACTGACTCCGACCCTTGGATCTGAATTGGATTGTTTGAACCTAACCCACACCAGGAGCCAGCCCTGCACCCTCTGGCAGCTCTGCTCACACCCCTTCCCTTCTGTCTGACAGGTGAGGTGGGTTTCCTGGCTGAGGAACGTCGGATCAACGTGGCGGTGACACGTGCCCGGCGCCCCGTAGCCATCATCTGCGACAGCCACACTGTGGGCAGCCAACCCTTCCTGCGGCGGCTGCTGGAGCACCTCACCCAGCACGGCCAGGTGCGCTCGGCCTTCGAGTACCTGGATGACCTTGTGCCTGAAAACTACTCAGGCCAGGGGCAAGGTGAACGTCAGCACAGCCCAAAGCCTCGTGTGGCATCCAACCCCAAACCACAGCCAGCTCCAGGCAAGAAGCACAAGGCTGGAGCAGCAAGCCAGAAACCTGGAGCGCGTTCCTCTCCGAGCACCACCAGACCTAGGAGAGAGGAGACAAAGGATGTTGCTGACAGGTTCAGGGCCATGCTGGCAGCCTTCCTGGCGAGCAGTGAGGTGCAGCTGGATTTCCCCCCATCCCTAAGTTCTCACGACCGGATGGTGGTTCACCAGCTGGCGGAGGAGCAGGGGCTGCAGCACCTGAGCACCGGGGAGGGCCGGGACAGGTACCTCAGCGTTCGGAAGAGAGAGCCCACCGAGCCCTCACTGCCCACAGCTGTCCCCCACACTGAGCAGCCTCTTCCTCAGCCTCTTCCTCAGCCCCTTGCTCAGCCCCTTCCTCAGCCTCAGCATCCCAGCAGAAACACCCCTGTCCCTGCGGAGCTGGGAGAAAGCAGTGAGGGCTCGGGGAAAGTGGACCTGAAATCCCTGCACCTGGAGAGAGTCCAGAGGGAGAAAGCCAGGCGGGAAGAGACATTGAGGAAGGTGCAGGAGCCCAGCGCTGGCAGCAGGAAAAAGGACAAAAGTGAAGCCAAAGGTAGGTTGAGCTCTTCATAAACAGCACAATTAATGCTCTTCCTTGAACAGATTGTGCTGTTTAATCCCTGTGGGTTTGCTCTAAACATTGGGATTTGTCTGTGTGCATGGAGCATGTGGCTCTTGGAAAGCTCCTTGATGCTTGTCACTGCAGGGATGTGGGAACTGGCAGGAACATGCAGCAGTTGGATGCAGCATTAGGGAGAGGGGTTTGGATACCTGAAGGCACATTTCTTAAGTTGAAAGAGAAACACTGGAGACCCTTTCCCAGGAAATGGGGCTCAGGAATTAAATTGGAGGCTCCCAAATGCAGGCAGAGGAGCTAAGGGGAATACCTGACGCACACTGAAGGACTTAAACATGGAGGCAGCCCAGGCTGTGGCTGTGGGTGGGTTTGCTCTCAGTCCCCAATCCAGGTGTCTGCCTCACTTTTCCCAGGAAAGCCAGTGGTCAAGAGTGAAGCAGAGGAAGATTTTGATGCTCTGATCTCTGCTGCCATCAAAGCTGACAGGACCTGTGGCTTTCCCCACTGCAAAGCCACTGTCACAACCCTGGGACAGCTCTGCCACCACTGCAACCGGTGCTACTGCCTCAGCCACCACATCCCTGAGGTATACGGGGGACATGGGGGGCTGGGGAGGAGCAGAATGGGTTTAACCTGGGAATTTTCCCTGTGGTGGTGAGCTGCAGGTAGTCAGGGCTGCCAGGTGCTGACACCTGGGCTCTGCTCACCTCTTCCTGAGAGCTTTTCTTTATTTTCTTCTCTCACTTTGTGCCCTTCTTTACAATTTTCTGGCATTTACACTCTTCGGGCTGTGTAGATAAAATGAGGCAGGGAGGAGAAGGTGGAGAGGCATGAGCTTAAGGCAGTGACTTGAGGGAGCCTGGACTAAATTCCTAGCTCTTTGCAGATTCCCTCTGCATCCTGGACTTGATTCTCAGCTCTTTGCAGATTGCCTCTGCATCCTGGTGTTGACTCTCAGCCCTTTCTAGATTCCCTCTGCATCCTGGGGACAGGTCAGAGCTGGAGCCAGCATGGAGCAGTGTTGCGTGGCCAGCAATTCAGAATTCTCTGTGCCCCTGTCCATCATCCTGCAGCTCCCAGGCACAGCTCCATGCCCTGTGGAGCCTCCTGGAGCTCAGCAGCCCCATAAATCCTAGGCACAGCTTTTCGCCCTGTCAAGAGCTATCTGTTTCCATGGCAAAGAATAGTTGTATTTATGGTCATTCACCATCCAGTGGGACATGAATTTATTTCCTGCAGAATCACCTCTCCCTGCTGAATTGTGATGAGGCTCCAACGAGGAACAATTGTAGGGATTAAAATACATGTCAGGCAGTTTTCCTTACTTTTTAAAGTCCATTCCTTTTCGTAGATGTTACCAGGCTTCCATGTGGAATAGCCTGGGAGCTCCTGTTTATGCCTGACCCTGACCCTTGTACATACCTGGAGCCTCTGTTAGAAGAGCTGTAAATAAGTGGAGCATGGTTTTAGGGGGCTGAAAAGCAGGTGGGAGAGGAATTCCAGACTTTGGGAATGAAACCCCCTGGTTCCTATGTAGGTGATCCCTGTGCTGCTTCTCAGCTGCCACCAGTGTCCACTCTCTCCTCTCCAGGTCCATGGCTGTGGGGAGAAGGCCAAGGCTCATGCTCGGCAGCGGATCAGCAGGGAAGGGATCCTGTATCCCGGGAGTGGCTCCAAGGACAAATCCCTGGATCCTGCCAAACGAGCCCACCTCCAGCGGCGCCTGGACAAGAAGCTCAGTGAGATGACAAGCCAGAGGAAGGGCAAAAAGAAAGACAAGGAAAAATGAGGAACCTCAATCCTGTTTTTTTAACCTCAAAGCTGCAGGTCAGACCTTGCAGACCAAAGCTGCTGCACAGAGCCCTGAGAGGAGTGAGGGCTCTTGTTTTGGGGTGGGAGACAGCCTGGAGCCAGTGGCTAGGCCTCTCTGAACCACACGGCTGAGGCAGGGAGGGAGACCAGCTTTATTGTCCAGGTTATCCATATTGACATGGTGATGGATGCACATGGACGTCAGAGCACACTGGTAAAACGGCATTAAACACCCAGAGCAATCAGCTGTCACTGTCATATTTGTCCCTGCTACAGAGAAAGATGAGTATCTGTGAGCAGGAACGTGGGAGGCACTAAAAAACCTGTGTGACCCTTTGCTCTAGGGAGGATGACTAAGGAAATGGATGTCTCCCAGCCCAGCAGTCCTCTGGCACCTCTTGGAGCTGGACTGGACTGGCATGTCCATACCACAGCCAGCATGGCCCAAAGCCCTGGGCTCTCCCATCCCCTCCTCACCTGGGCAAGGGGCTCAGGAGGGGGCTCAGCCCTGCTCCAGGGCTGTGTGGAGTTAGGGATAGGGAGCCAGCACCATGGTGAGCCGCTCCAGAACATCCAGCTACTGCCCTGGGAGATCCAGGCCACCCAGTGGCACTGGGAAGTCTCTCCCTCCTCGCTGCTGCCTGTCCCTTCCCTGACACTACCCATACCTGTCCTGTCCTTCCTGCAGAGTTCCTTGGAGGCCAGTATCCACTGGGAAAGCCCACAGGGGTGATGGCAGGTATGACTGTGTGAGCTCTGTGCAGCCCTCCCGGGTGGAGGGAGCCTTGTGTCCCCCAGACCTGGTCCTGTACCCCCCAAACTAATCCCCCTCCCACATTGGTTCCTGCCTCTTGATCCCAATATCCAAAGCCTCTCTCCATCCCCTCACAGCCCTTGCCCTGTCGCCTCTTCTTGCTGGCTCCAGACAGGTGCCAATCCCTCACACAGGTTCCATCCATCCCCCTAAAAAAGTATTTCCATTAGCACTTTTTGTCCTCAGGATGAAGGAAAAGGTCCTGAGGTGAATATTTCCATTAGCACTTCTTGTCCCCAGGATGAAGGAAAAGGTCCTGAGGTGCCTCCACAGAGAAATGGCCAGAGAAGGGAAAAACAAAAAGCCCCAAAGCACATGTTCCACATCATTTTTGAGCTTAACATCACCTATGTTACCCACAGGTGATTCCAGAACCTGTGGAAGTCACACCTCTCATCCCAAGCAAAGCTCAGCCATTGGCAGGAGCTGCAGGACAGCCAAGGATTTTTGTGTCTCTTCTCAAATACTGGCTGGGGTAGCTAATAAGCAAGTTTTCCCCAAAAACCTCAGAGCCTGTGAGTACTGACTGTGGACAACTTCCCAAGAAACCTTCCTCATCCTTCAGAAAACCTCCATCCCTTTGGCTCATGCCTTGATGCCTGCAGCTGGTGTGTGTCAGCCATGTAGCCATGGCACTTGCTCACCTGGCAGCAGATGGGACATGGGACTCCTGGAGGGAAAGGTGGGGAGGAGGAAGAGATGGAGTGTGGGGGAAGGAAATCTGGGCATCAGTGAGCACTGCTGAGTGGATATGGGGAAGAAGTCGGAACAGAGCCTGTGAGGAGGAGGATGGAACAAGGACATCACAATTGTGTCCCAAAGCAAAGGTTAGGCAGGACATGAGAAGGGAAAAGTGCAACCAGCTCAGGGGATAACTCACCTTGGAGTTACCTTTAATCCAAGGAAAATGAATAAATGGCTCGTTCACACTTTTTCCCCTGCTCAGATCATCCAAGCAGCCACATCCCTGTCCATGCGCACCCCATGGTGCTTGTTTCCTGGCACAGGGCCTTGCACACCCCCAGATTTCTTGGCCTGGCTTCCTGCCAGCTTTCTACAGGCAGGGAAAAGCCAAGGTTCCAGGCAAAGAGGGATGTGGTCCCAGCCTGTGCTGTGGGGGGCTCCATCGGACCCCTCTGCCTGTCACACTCCATAAATCAGAGTGGGAATCAGCTCCCCAAAAAGCCCAAACCTGGCTTGGGCCAGGAGCACATCAGCAGGCAGGATCCACACAGGTTTTTTTTCTCCTTTCCCCTGCCACAGGAGTTGGGCTTAAAAATGATGAAATTAGGAATCTCTCCCATCTGCCTTCAGTCACAGGGCTGAGATGTTACTCTCTACACCCAGATTGGTTAAAATGAGTGAGCTTTGGGATGAGCAAATCCCAAGTGTGACTCCAGGATTAGAGGCTGTGAAAAACACCCCTCTGCAGCCACTGTGGAGATGGGCAGGGATACACTGGGGGAAACAGGTGGAAGGAGAAGCAATACATAGTAACAATTGCTTTTTCTGCTCTTATTGCTCCCATTTTCCATTCTCACTGGAAACATTCCAGCCCCAGCACAAAATCCCTCCGACAATCCCCTCAGGATCACTGCTCATGTTGAGGACCATGCTGGCATTTATCACCCTCCTCATGTCTGCCCAAAAATCACCTTCTAAAGGAACCCCCCTCTCCCCAGCAGCCTTGAGGTCCATGTTTGGGGATCCCACTGGTTTTGGGGATGCTGGGAGCATATGGGATGCTTGGGAGCCTGGCTAGCAGCAGTTTGGGGAACTTCTTGCAGGTTTTGGTCCATTTGGGCTCCTTTCCAGCAAGTCTGCCTGCAGCCCCCAGCGCAGGCTGGGGCAGAGACACAGCCACAGTCACTCTGTCTGTCCTTCGGGTGTTTGGGCAGGAGCTGTCCCTGTGAGGCGCTGGCAGCTTGGCCTTTGGGTGCCACAAAGTCCTGCTTGGTCCCTGCTGCGGGTGCCGCTGTCCCTGCAGAGCCGGTGTGCGGGTGCAGCCCCCTGAGATCCCTCTGCCAGCAGCCTAATTCCTGCGGAGCGGGTGCCACATGGAGACAGGCTTCCTCAGCGTGGCCAGCATCTGGTT
>NW_008677416.1:33928-34376 GCF_000695815.1 Acanthisitta chloris
CACACGCAGGGACAGCTCCTGAGGGGGCACAGGGCTGTCACCACAGGCCAGCACACACTGTGCACATACCCCTGTGGCCTCCCCAAGCAAACATACACAGGTACCCCCAGTGCTCACACACACACTCCCCCCAGCCCATAAATACCATCCACCGAAGGAGCTGTACCCCACACACAGCCCTCTGGGCCCCCACCCCATTCAAACCCACCCACTGCACCTGAAAACTATGCATGCCCTGCCAAGTCCTCCCATGCCTCTATACATACACCCTCCTATACCTCCTACACTTAGACACCCCTCTACTCTCCCCACATCCCCTAAATCCACATATGCCCATCCACATACACGTGTGCACACTCTCTATATCCCAACACACACATCCACATCCTCCCCAGTAGTGTGTCCCCCAAATGCCCCTCCAGCCAATTCCACAGATTCACATCCCCCC
>NW_008677416.1:34462-37932 GCF_000695815.1 Acanthisitta chloris
TACATAGCCCCTACTGCTACCAGGATCCCCATGAAGAACCCCTCACCCCACAGGAACTCCTCAACTAGTGGATTTGGGGAGCTTGAGGAGTGATATATGTTCCCCCCATGCCCTCCCAGGCTGGAGGCTGGGCCAGACCTGGAGCACAATTGCTGGCACTGAGAAGATCATGGCCTCGTTGAACACGGGGTTGGTGTCGCCCCTCTTCACTGCTGTCTTCTTCTTGCTGATCTTCCTCCCATCCTGCAGCAGGTACACCTTGACAAAGGGATCTGCTCATGGTGGGGAGAGAGACCCTGGGATCAGTCACACATGCCCCTGGCAATGTGGAGAAAGGGGAGGGACCTTTTCTGGTGGCCCTTCCCAACAGGTCTATCCTCCATGAGAGCCACTCCAGTAGAGATACCTGTAGTCAGTAAGCTAAACCAGGACAAAGCCCACCCTCAGCCCACCACGGGCCCCCCGTGCCCACCTGGCACCCCCCACTCACCTGCAGTCACCTTGCCGTTGGTCCACACGAGGTTCTTGGCTTTGACTACCACCACCGTGAGCCGCTCAGCCGTGGGCAGGTAACTCAGGGAGAGCAGGATCTCCCCCACCGTGTCCACCGCCTGCGGGACACAACGTCCCGTCACCCACCGACCCGGCCACAAACCCCCAAACCCCCGTGTGGGGGACAGACCGAGCCCTCAGCTCACCTTGTTCATGTCCTGCAGGTAGAGCCAGGCGTTGAAGGGGCGCGTGGCCAGGTCCAGGTCGGAGAGCTTGAGCTCAGCCACACCAGTACTGACGTTCCTGTCATCCTCGTCGATGCCAAAGACGGAGAAGCGCAGACTGTTCTCCTCCAGCGCCGCTGGATCCAGCGGGACCGAAAAGCGCTCGTCAAAGGCCACGGCATAGGCACTCCGCTGGATCTGCCGTGGGAAGAGGGAATCCCTGCCAATCCAGCCCTGGCACCTACTGATTTTAGAAGCCGCATCCAAGACCCAGATTGTTTCCCTCATGGAGATTGCGAGGAGCACATGGCACCCCCAACCCAATGGAGAGGGAGGTCCCAGCCTTGATGGGGTGAACAATTTCCCACCTGACCATAGCAGGTGTTATGGCTAAAAATCAGGGCCATGACATGCCTCAGTGCCTGTTAATTCTTTTAATGAACAAATTAAGGTTGGTCCAATTGTCTCAGATACATCCCAGTGTTCTGGGAGCTTGGATGCATGTCCTGCTTGGCCACACCAGGCTACAGGATTTGGCTGAGGGGTTGTAACCCAGCAGCTCTCTGAGCCAGACACACCACAACCTCTGAATAAGGCCAATGGGAACGGTGCTTTTTGGCAGTTATTATTCCCATGGCACACCATTCCTTGGAAGCAGAGGCAATAGAAGCTCCCGGGACCCATCAGGTACTGATCCCTAAGTGCTGGGGGGGAACTGCTCTGAAATCAGGGATTTAGGGATTTGTTTTCCCCTACTCCAGCCATGTTTCTGCATCCAAGGTACCACACACAAATCAGGAGTTTGCCCTGTGGGATGGAAAGCTACAGCCTTGGATGGCATGGAGCAAAGCAGAGCCACCAGCTCCCCACAGCCAGCCAAATCCATGTGCTGTGGTGGAGGAGTGACCCTGCTGTGGGATTGGGGGCTCAGCTCTGCACCCCTCAGCCTGTGTCACCCCAAAAATAGCCAGGGGAGCCAGTTCATCTCCTCCTGAGGACTCTCTCCTGTCTGTCTGCTCCATCTGTGCTCCATCCTGGGATGAAGGCAGCATCTGCCATCCCTCTTCCTAGTCCATGCACTCCCACTGAATCCCACCACTCTCTGGAATCCTGAGGTGCTAAAAAGTTACTCTATGGGAGAAGCAGATTTTACAGCCCTATGGCTGCCTGCATCCCACATTGTATTTTGGGATCTCTGGATAAAATGCAGCTGGAATAGGAACTGCTATTTAAAACCCCTCCATAAGCACCGCAGAAACTCCAACTGTGCCCTTATGTGTGGTCTCAGGGCAGCTGAGGAGGCAAATAGTGCTGGTGAATTATAAATAATGATGCTAAATAATAAATATCTCCAGAGCATAAATCAAGAGCCTGAGATTTGGATGGAAAAACGGACCTAAAGGGCGCTCTGGAAATATTTTTGAGGCAGCGGCAGGGTTGTACAGATAGAGCAGCACCTCCACCCTCAGAGAAGTGCCTCACTGGGATGAAGATTCCTGCTCCTTTCTGGAATATCCCAATTAATTCAAACTGGCTGTTCCTGGCTCTGCAAAAAGGAGCTGTTGGAAGAAAACTGAGGCTTCTGCTTTTCAAGAGCAGCGGTTTGGGCACTTAAAAGGGGAGGGTTTGCCCCACATCCACCCCTGCTTGTGGCCCTTCTGGTGCTGCCACACAGATCTTCCAGTGCCGCTTCTTGCATGGGGAGGGAGAAGTTTAGGGGCTGCTGTGGGAAGGAGAGGGGCTACAGGGACTCTGGAGGCTGTGGGGCCATGGAAGACATGGACAGAACCTGCCCAAACCTCTGGTGCCCCCCAAATCCCACCCCAGATCTCTCTCTCCATTTCCCACAACATCCCTGGAGCAGAGAAAGTTGAGCAGGAAAACTTGCCTCCAGCCACACCTGGAGATGACAAAGCCTGTATCGCAGCCAAGGGAAGACATTTCTACCTCTACTGTGTCTCTGATGTGCAAACCCATCTGGGACTCCCCCAAAATCCTGTGCCAACCACATCCATACCGGGCACACCTGGAGCTCCCTACTCCCAGACATCACCACTGCTCTGGGGAGCTGAGGCCCCCCAAAATCCTGTGCTAATTGCATCCATCCCTGGCACGCCTGGAGCTCCATGCTCCTCAAACCCCACCACTACCTTGGGGAACGTGGCCAAGTGATGGTGCCACCCAAAATCCCACACTCACCCGAGAGATGCCGACGATCTGCTCGGCCGGGAGGAGGCTGATGCGCATGAAGCAGGACTCGAAGCGCGCGTCCTCCTTCTCCAGCAGGTCCTTGCCCTGCAGCAGCGTCACGTGCAGGGCAGCTGCCTTTGCGTCATACTCCATGGACACCTCCACCTGCCCCACTGTGAAATCCTGCCCGAAGTTGTTCCCGATGGACGAGATGGAGTTGAGGGAGTCGGCCGAGATGGATTTCCTCAGGGGGCCGTAGTGGGCCAGGCCCAGGTCTCTGCCCATCAGCTCCAGGCTGCCCAGCTCGTGGATGCTCTCGAAGGTGTCGTCTGCCCTCAGGCTGCTCTTGCGGGCGGGTGAGCTCCTCTCTGGAGCCCTCTGTGTGCCCGGGGCCATCCCTCGCTGCCAGGGAAAGGAAACCAGGCAATACCATCGCATCCCTCGGTGTGGAGCCGGACCGCTGGGCTTCTCCAGAGCCTCTTTGGATGCCTCCCAGCCCCTGCCTGGCCTCAAGCTGCCGCGGCAGCGAGCCTGGTGCCTCCTGCAGCTCCCAGCTCTGCTGAT
>NW_008677416.1:37960-38613 GCF_000695815.1 Acanthisitta chloris
TGCGGGCGCGGCGAGCCGGGTGCCCCCTGCAGCTCCCAGCTCTGCTGATCCCCCAAACGCTCCACCAGCACCAGGTCACTGCCTGTGGCTGCTCCCCCCCACGACGGGATCCGGGAGATATTCCCACCCCTCCAGCATCCTGCTGTTGCAAAGGAGACCAGCCCAACATTCCCTCCTTTACCTTGTGCCTGATGTCTGGATACATTGCCCCATACTTCTGCTCCAGGTACCGGTAGTCATAGTTTGGGAAGGGGGAAGGGGCTGGATAGCTGCCAGAGCGCCAGAGCTTCCAGAGGTTGACGGCTGCGATTCCCAGCAGTGCCAAGGCGCCGGCGGCGTAGAGCCCAATCTCCCACCGCGGGGGGCTGGAGGCCACTGCAGGGGACAAGGGGCTCCATGAGCTGGTCACAACCTCAGGCTGAGCCTTCGTCCTCGGCTGCTTCCGTGCCAGGAGCTCAGCTCCAAGCTCCAATTACAGGATGGGCCAAAGGGGGATAAACCGCAGCTCCCACCCGGCTGACTGCAAATGGGTCAGGCAGTGGCTTTCCCAGCCAAAAAATTAGTCCTGTCTTGGCTTTCCCGGGAAGTGAAGTGCTCCTGTATCCCAGCCCTGCTCCCCAGCCAGTGGCTGTGTCACCTCCGGGGTGCTGGGG
>NW_008677416.1:38701-41226 GCF_000695815.1 Acanthisitta chloris
GGGGTGCTGGGGGGTCCCTTTGCCAGCTGTGATTCCATTCCACTTACAGATGTGCTCAGCCCTCTCCACAGTGAGACAACCCTCACTGCTGCCTGGGTCCCCACGGGCTGCGGATGCCATGAAAATCCAGAAATAGGGAAAAACCTAACGAAAAGCTTTAGGAAACCGTGGCAGAGCCCTCCGGGTGCTGCTGGTGTGAGCAGGGAGGGGAGCGCCGGGCTCGGAGCACACGGCAGCGATGCTACACCGAGCGGTGCCTGCTGCATTGCACCAGCCTCCATCACTCCCGTGCGGAACCAACACCGACCGCTCCGTGGAACACGGGAAAAAGGGGGAAAGAAAGGATTTCACATCCCAGAGCGCTGTCGGGGAGTCCTCCGGCGTCACGCCGCGGCGCTCCCTCCTTCAGAGCCGGAAAAAGCCCAAAGCCAGGCTGACTCCCACATCGAACCGAGCCCAGGGACAACCTGCTGCTCGCCCCCAGCCCTCCTCCGGCAGCAACAGCAAAGCGACAAGCAGAGGGAACGGACTATTCGCATGCGAAGCACCTAATCTGGATCCCGGGAGCAGCCCCGAGGGATCTCGCGGGTTGAGCCTCGGGGTAGGAGCCGAGTCCTGCTTCCTCCACCCCGACCCAAACCCCTTCAGGGCTTTGATTTATCCCTACATCCCGGCTGAGGATACTGGGGGAAGCAGATGGCTTTGGTACCAGACTTCCCAGGCTCCTGCTGTGGCCGGGGGCAAAATTAAGGCAGAATAAGCCTTGGGAGTAAATTGGTGCAGAATAACCCTTTATTGGCTCCTAGTTCTGAGTAACTCCAGGTGCAAATCCCAGTTGAGCTGGAACCTGCTTTCTCCTCGTTCCTGAACATTTCCAAGGGCTGAGCACTAATGTTGAAAACTCGGAGGTTTTGAGGGTTTTACCCTTGATTTAGGAAACTAAACCCCACGGGCATATGCAGGTGAGGGTTTTCCCGGCGGAAAACAGCAAGGACCAGCCCCCTCCCGTGCAAAAGCTCGGTCAGCCCCGGCCAGCTCTGCCCCAAACCCTGCCCGGGCTCCCTCGGGAGCACTCACCGCTAAAGCGGGATCTGCTTACGTGCCCGGTGTCCATGGCAAACGCTCCCCGCGAGCAGGACAGCCTGGAATGCGGGAGATGCAGCGTTAGGATGAAGGGAAAGAACTCAAAAATTGAATGCCTTAGGATTTTCCAGCAGGGATGTTCAATCTCTGCTCCCCCCCCGTGGCTCCCAGCCTTGGCTCCTCTTCCAGGCACTAAGCAAGCACACTGAAGCCTCTCTGCCACGGAAGGAGCTGAGGGAGGGTCAGAAACCCCTCGGGAAGAGGAAGACCTGCTCGATTTACCTCGGGAGTGTTTAGCGGGCGACATTCCCAACCTCTCTGTGCGTGGGTATCTCCCCTCCAGGAGCCCCTAAAGCCTTTTGCTGCTTTTCCAGCTTAAATCTTCCTTTGCCTCCCGCAGTTTGCCAGCCTCTCCCGAGGTTCTGCTCTGGCCCTGAGCATGAGGAGCAGTCCCACTCTCCCATTTTGGGGTTGCTGCAGGGTTTAGGTGATGCTGTTCCCCAGGAGTCAGCTCCTGCAGCAGGAAAGTTCTATCACCTTACCCCATGAAGGGGTTTTCCCAGGCGAGCTGTACACGAGATCCATCCTAATGTAAGGAAGCTGCTCTTCCAGACAGATCCCAGAGAAAGCACCACGGATGCCGAAGGGGATTTATCCAAGCCAGCTATTTCCTGCTATACAAAGGGGGTTTGGGATCCCCACAAACACCCAACAAACAAATCCAACGGGAACTGAGCCAGCACCCTCTGCTCCATGGCATCCATGCTGGGACATCACAAGCCATGGGGTGCTGAGGTGATCCCACAGGGGACACATGGAGTTCAACCTCAACACCACAGCTCGCACCTCTCCCTGCCCCCTTCAGAGCCCTCCAGCCTCTCTCCAGAATTCCCACAGCCCACACATGGCACAGGAAAAGGAGCTGGATTGGCCTTGGATGGACAGTCCTGCAACATTTGGGTCCCATCTTGCAGCTCCCCCCAGGTCCTCACAGCTTCAGGCGCTGTGGGAGTCATCAATCCCCTCAAAACCATCCACGCTTGGATTTTAATGGGCAAATGTGGGAATTGCAGTGTGTTATAGTGGAAAATATTGGCCTGTCTTGGCTGGGGACTCTTTGCACAGGCATATGGCTCACCCCTGGGATAACAGCCGGAGGAAGGGGGGGCTAAATGTAACTCAAAGTGACGGCAAGGCTGGGATGGGGCTGGGAGATGCCCAACTCCTCCTCAACCTCCTCCCTCTGGCACAAACCTCCTTGTGCAATGGATAGAACAGTAATAGCCTGGCTGAGAATGTGCTGAACTCCTGTCATGCATGGGCTGAGCTCAGCCTAAGGGATATTTTGCTGTTTAGTGCTGGAAATTCACATCCACATCCTGACAGAGCAACATGATGGAGATTTGCCCTAAACAGCCTTTTTTGAGGTCCTGAAAAGCTGC
>NW_008677416.1:41265-42549 GCF_000695815.1 Acanthisitta chloris
CCATTTTTTTTTATATGAAAATATTGAAGTTTTCAGGACTGACTTTCCCTGTAGGAGGACAAACATCTCCTTTAAGCCCTCTCCATTTCTTCACAATTTCTTTTGGAAATTAGAAAGATTTTCTCATTTTCCATTTTTTCAGAGCTTCTCTCTCCCCCTAAAACCTCCTTCTCTAACTGCAAGTTAAGCAGATTTCTGAGGCACCACTTGGAAACAGACAACCTGACTGCAGTGCTCAGTGTCAGGATGAAATTCAGAGGTATTTTCCTGTTAGGAAAACAGCATCAGCCTCTCCTGAGTGAGGAAACTGCGATGGAGGTGCTTGGGGAAGAATTTATGGCATTTTTTTGTTAACTAAGCTCTTCCCTGTGAGCATTGCACTGAGCTGCTCTGACATCCCCCCACATGCCGCTCAAGCCTGAAGGGATTTGGGAAGGGGGTGGACAGGCACTGCTATCCCACTGCCAGTGGCACAGAGGTGGATGGGTTTTACTCTCACAGACCTCGAGATCAGAATGCAGAGCCCCAGGTCGGGGTGCAGGCCCTGGTTTGGGGAGCAGAGCCCTGGTTTAGGGTACAAAGACCCCAAGTGGGGTGCAGAGCCCCTGTTTGGGGTGTAGAGTCCAGTCTGGGGGTGCAAAGCCTCATACCAGGGTACAGAGCCCCCTTCATCCATCCCAGCATCCCAATCTTCAGGGCCAGGGCAGCTTCATTTTCCTTGGGAACTGCTGCAGAGCTCAGATCCCCTTTTCCTGCTTGGAGGGATGATTAAAACAGCTCATTGAGGGGAGAGAAACAGCATCGAAGCTGCATGTTCCCCCTGAAAGAGGAGGGTCCCCCAAGCCTTCGAGAGGTTGTCACCTCACTGCTGTTTTGGTACTGTGACAGAAACCCAAGTTGCTGGTCCCAGAGCACCTGAACCAACCTGGATATGACCCTCCCCTGAGCACACTGCAGTCCCTAAGTGTCCCAATCCAGGTTCCAGTGATCTGCCGGCTCATCCTTCCCTCCCTGCCCTGCCCCAGACACCTGTGCCCGCTATGCTGAGGCTGGACTAAACTCAGCTCACTGATGAGGCTGTTCCTGCAGTGATGCCCACCTGTCCGGGGCTCTGCCAGCCCCCTCCATCCCTCTCCTGCCCTCTCCGGCCCTCCATCCACAGGGCTCAGAAGCGGGATGGAGTTTGCACTAGCACAGGTAAGGACACATCCCAAATTTGCCAAAGCACAAGGATTTGGGCTCTGCGCTCACACATTGCCCTCCCCAGCTTCCCGCAGGGCACCA
>NW_008677417.1:0-1142 GCF_000695815.1 Acanthisitta chloris
GTTTGTCTGTGTGGCTCTTCCTCAGCACCAGCTGCAGTGGCACAAGGCAAAGCCTCAGCACAGAAAACCTCTGCCCCCTCTCAGTGCCCTAGCAGCATTCCCTGCTGAGAGTGTTTCTCCTTCCTTCTCTGCAGAGAGGTGCCCCCCCCTTGGTTGATCCATTGTGCAGTCACAGCAGATTCTGCTTATCTCAGCTTCTGCAAATCTCAGTTTTGTGCAATTAACTGTCCCTTGGATCGGCACTATCTAGAAATCAGCATTTAGATTTATTCAGCTGCATGATGGCTTGGAAAATATGAAAACTTGGGCTTTTGTCTCAGCTGAAACTGGCCATCTCTCTGCAGGACATGGCTGTTACTAAGGGGTCCACTTACTAACAGTGCAGAATAAGTTCTTTTCCTGGGGAATGCTTATTTTTTTTCTGGAGAAAGAAAGAGGTAAAGGTGACATTGTAGGCCAGAAATGCATTTGCTGTTGCCCTGAATGTGTTTGCATGGCCACGTTCTGCTGTTAATTCTGCTGTCAGGGGATAAGTGTGTGGTTGACAGCCTTAGACTAGTTCACAGGCTGCTATCAAATTAAAAAACTGAGTGATCTGAGCAGGCTCTGCTGCTGGTCTGCAAAGCACTGCTGTGCCTGTAAGAACACTGCAGACCCACATGTGCAAGAAGCCCAGCACACAAACACACTCCAGAAGAGCTTTTCTCAGGTCTTTTTATTTCTAATGAGTAAAGCTTCTTCTGCCAACCAGCATGTTTTGCAACAGTCACTTCATTTCCACTCTGCTGCGGGCAGACAGAGCCACATGTGACGTGGAGGTTCATCTGCAGATGTGGCAGGAGATACCTGACCCAGCTCCTGGAGGTCAGCTTCCTTCTGCATGGGTCAGTGTGTGCACCCACACTAGAATTTTGCTCCAGCAGTTCTTGACACCTGGGAGCCCTACTAGGTAGTCCTACAGCCAAGTGATTTACCTGGTATTTTCTAAAGAAAGGAGCTCATAGGACAAAGCACCTTTTTTATCTTTTTTTTTTGATCTTCCTATTTCATGGTCTTTTTTCTGCTGCTTTGTGTCTGATTGGGGCTCTCCCATGCCTGCCTCTTCCCTGCCAGCTGCAGCCTTCCTTTCTTCTGCTGGCTGG
>NW_008677417.1:1217-9370 GCF_000695815.1 Acanthisitta chloris
CACCCCTCTGGCAGAGAGCAACAGCCACTGGTGTTGGCAGGTATGGGAAATCATTAGCACTGTTGCACAACATCGGGCCTAGGCATCTGCAGCAAATGAGGGGACATGGGAGCCAAGGATGGCTGTGGGGCTGTTTGCTGTGACCTCCTACAATTTCCTGCAGTCAGTGCCCTGGTGATTTCCTTAATGGCTTCAGGAACTTGGGTCTTGATAGCTCTCACCTATTACTTGGAAGCATCTGCACACACCGAGGGTGTTATCATCTTGAAGGAAATGAAGTGTGTGGTGCTGTTGTTTCAACACGGACTGAAGAGGCTGCTGGTGACATCCTGCCTGTCTCATCTGGAGGGAGTGCTCCCCAGTATGGTGGTGTTGAGAGGAAACAGTCCAGCTCTTCCTCAGCAGCATTTTGAGCTTGTCCTTGAGCAAAACCCACCACTGCTGCCAACAGATGCCTGTGCCATCAAGCGTCTGGGAACATAGAGTGCCATGTTGCTGAATGGTATAGAAAAATATCTACCATGTCTTTAGGTCATCTTCAAGCTCTTTAACTGTTAAGAGCTGACAGATACACTCTTGTGCTGTCACAGCTTCTTCCCAAGCTGCTGTATTATTCATCAGTTCTCAGCATCATTAATAATACAGCAGTTTTCTTACTGGACATCGATTGCTCTCCTGTGTTCAGGGCTTGGGAGAGGACAGCCAACACAATATCCCCATCCCTCTCACCTTTCAGCTTGGCACTGCTCCTGGGACATCTCCTGGTCTGCAGGAATCTTATGTTTTGACCCATCTGCTTTTGCAGTGAGAACATCTTTATCAAACACCTTCTCCCTCCCTTCCTCCTGCTCTCAGTGTCCTGCACCTCTCCAAAGCCTTCCCAGGCAACCTCAAGCTGTGCTAAACCATCCTGTGCTTCAGCAGAGCTGGAGCAGGAAAGGATTTGGCCTCATTCCACTGTGGCCTGGCCCTGCTGCCTTCTAGTGATCTGAGCTGCCTTGGTGTTTACCCATCAATCTGCAAAGATCAGGTCATTTGTCCTTGTCCTTTCCCAGGGTATTTTAATGGTGCTCTTGCAATCCTGGTTGCCCAGGTTGGGAAGACCAGGAAAAGGGAGAAGTGGGGATACAGATGTCATTTAACTGAAGGTAACATTGAATTAATTATTGCAATAACATTCCTGTGACAGTGGGGCCCTCTACAAAGGTCTCCTCTGGTGTAGCAGAATTAAGGTGTAAGCCTGGTGTTACACTGGTCAGAGGTTTCCCAGTGGCCTGGCTGCCAGGTTAAATGCATTGCAGTGCTGTTGGCTTGAGTAGGGTGACTAGGCTCCCTCTAGCAGGGCACAAGTTGGCTAGGTGATGTAGTTGTGCAAGGACTTCCTTATTAAAACATTTGATAGAACAAAATATAATCCTGCTTTCCCAAAGGGCATTTATGTATCTGGTGAGGTGCGACCACAGCATCACATCAAGTCCTAATTGCATCAAAATGTTTCATTTTAGTGGATACAAAGCAGAAGCTTCATCTGATTTCATTACGCTTCCCAAAGTACAGCTGAAACCTCTGTCCATCTGGCACATGTGGCTGTTGAGTGGGGAGTTGGAAAGTATCCTGGCAGCCAGTTAGCAGCTTCCCAGCAGGAAACCACATTTTGCAGTACTTAAGGGGGATTTGTTTTAACTGACACCATTTGAAGTCACCTTTTTTTTGCAGGTGTTCCTGAAAAGTGACCGTGTGGCCAGGATGGTGCAGAGTGGAGGGTGCTCAGCAAATGACTCCCGGGAGGTCTTCAAGAAGCACATTGAGAAGAGAGTGCGCAGCCTGCCAGAAATCGATGGGCTCAGCAAGGAGACAGTCCTGAGCTCTTGGATGGCAAAGTTTGATGCTATTTACCGTGGGGAGGAGGATCCCCGGAAGCAACAGGCCAGGATGACGGCAAGTGCTGCCTCGGAGCTCATCCTCAGCAAAGAGCAGCTCTACGAGATGTTCCAGAACATTTTGGGGATCAAGAAATTTGAACATCAGCTTCTGTACAATGCATGTCAGGTAAGGTGGGAATGGAAGAGGGTTTCTTGGGAAAGGCTTGCCAATGGGAAATAGTGCTGTTATGAACTGGAAACTTTGGGTCTGACCAGACTGTCTTTGAGACAACCTCCACCAAGAAAGGGGGTTTTGGTTCATGGTGGGACTTCTGCACTGCCAGTTTTGTTCTGGCTGTCCAAGTGGGTCTCTTACTTGTTTGTTTGTGAAATCCCATAGGATTGCTGAGATGGGAATATTTTATTCCTCAGCTCTTTGTCTGGGTGAGCAGGTCTTTGATGGTGCCTAAGTGGGCTGTTTGGCTGTGACTTGTTTGCTTTTCCTCTGTCACTTCACCCTATAAATGACAGAAATAAGATCTTGCAGCCTGCAATAACTCACTAGTACTTGGAGCCCAAGAGCCTCTGGGGTGGGTGGCTTATGTGAAGTCATTCATTGAGGCTGTATGGGTTCTCCTGAGGTAGATGGAGCTCTGTGATCCCTGCATGCCTCTGGTGGAAGGAAAGAGCATCCCAAACCCCCATGACCTCTCAGTGGCTCTACTTGTACTTGGAAACCTTTCTCATTCCTCTCTTTCTTCCCCAGCAAGAGGCAGTTCCCCAGAGGCTCAGAGCTGGGACTCTGCAGTGCTGCTTGTTTTTCCAGCAGCTCTTGCTGAGGGCTGTCCAGGCTGTCCAGGCTGTTGGTGACCCAGATTATGGTCCCCTGCTATCAGATATAAATATCTCAGGCGGGATAAAGGATGTCAGAGTCACGGGGAGGGTAAGGTAATGCTGTGGAAAGTTTTTGGAGGAGGAGCAAACTCCCCGTAATTCAGGGCTTCAACTTCTTATTGAAATTAATACATTTGAGACCAATTCTGTCTGTCTTCTGTCTAGACATTTCCAATTCATTTTGAGACTCAGAGAATTATGTTTGATCTGTGTTTTCTCCTGTAAAGAGCTTAGTTATCTTGCGTTTGTTTTTCTTCTTCTCAGCCCTTAATGGCAGATTGGGGAGAGGGTAATAAATGTCCCTGGGTAATGTGTCTTCTTAGCAAAAAGACTACAGCAAAAGCTGCACTGGACCTCGTAAATTGTGTTTACAAACCAGATTTCGTGCCTCCATCCTTTGTTGGAGGCACTTCTTTAAAATCAAAACCATAATATTTTCAGTGATGTGTTGAGAGCTGAGTCAGTTCTGCAGTGGTTGGGTTTTTTTTTAACTTAAACCAACTCCAGTCCTGTGTCTCTCATCCTCCCTTGACCTGCACTCGGCTAAGGACTAGGGTGGCTTTGCGTGAGCGTGTGTGTAGTCCTAACCTCTTGCTTTGTGGTTCCCACTGATGCAGAAAACAGTATTTGATCACAGCTGCCCTGATTTGTGGATGATCTCTGCTTGTAAGAGCCTCTCTGGCTGACACCATGAACACAGGAGCTGCTCCCTTCAAATTGCCCTGTTGCATCAAGCAACCTTTTTCCTGCAGTAGGTCCTGGCTTTACTCAGAAAGTGAAGGATTTAATTCTGGGTCTTTTCTAATACTTGGAAGCAGTAAACCTGTAATTTAAGCTTTTACAGAAAGACATAATTTCCGTTGAAAGTGAGTATTAGCATGGGAGTTACTCTGTTTTTAATACCTGGATAGTGAGGATTAGCTATGCAGAAGGGAAAGCCCTTTGTACAAGGCATGGCTCAGAAAGCTGCAAGGCCAGCAGTCATTCAGCTGTTTGGTGTTTTCCTGGGATACAGTGTGAGTGTTTACTGTGATGTGGTGTCAGCATGGTGGGGTGAGACCCTGCCCCTTGAGGAACAGGTAGCTGCTGCTCCTTTTCCCTCTCCCATTAGGTGCTGCAGGGAAGGCCAGGGAAACTGCAGGCTTTGCTCTGAGGACCCTTATTTTAGTGCTGCCTGTGGTCATGTCATCTGGGCTGTACCACAGGAGTCTCTGGAGCTCTGTAGCCACTAGCAGCCCTTAGGGTAGCTGTTGCTGCTGTTGACCACTACTCCTTCCCTCGGTCTCAGCCATTGCTTGCAGACAGTCTGTTGTAGGGTAGAAGTAAAACCTATCAACCTATAAATGTTTGTGTTTGCTTAGCTTGTATGGGGAGTTTCTAGCAACAGCCAAAAGTGCACACCACTTGGCCAGCATGTTCTCTGCAGCAGAGCTGCAGGGAAGAGCAGAAAATCATATGCAATGAGCAGTGATTCAGGCACCTGCCCCTTTTCCCCCATGAAAACTTCCTTTTGATCTCTCATTATGAAGTATTAGCATCAGCCCCAAAGCAGGAGACATTTTTTCCCTTTCCCTCCTAAACCTTAGTAGCAAATTATTTCCTACTCCAAAAGCTCTTGGTGTTCACACAAGGCAGATTTCAGAGCCACAGCAAGCAGCTGGGTGCCTGACTGCTGCAGGCTGGAGATAGAAGTCAAACCACTATGCACTGCCCTTCATGGCTTGAAAACTCTCCTGTGCTATAAGTCCTTGGACTGTGCTAAGCCTCTGTGCACTGATGGCATCTCCAACGTGGGAAGTCTGACACCAATTAGGGAGCCAGGGACACCTGCCCACACTACAGTGCTAAATCCAGTGACATCTGGAGAGAGAAGAATCATGTGTACATCATTGCAGCAGCCTGGATGGGTGCTGGGTGAGAGAGGGCTCAGGGCAGCTGGAGGGGAAGAATGGCTCCTGGCTTTGCATGTACATTTGTGCTGGGGCCATGTCAGGGCTGGGACATGCTCCTGCAGGACTTCTTCCCGTTGATCATTACCCTACTGTCTGGATTTTCCTGGTTGTGCTGAAATTAGAATATTCCCAGGAACTCTGTGCAGGTGAGGGTTGTGCACATGTGGGTGATTAATGCATTTGCTTTCCTCCCTCGGGCAGCTCCTGCTAAAACCCACCACACACCCTGACTCAGCATCCTGCCATGGTGCCAGCTACAGGCTTTACACTGGCACTGAGCAAACCTCCCAAACAAATCTGGGGGCCATCATGAGCTTCCCAGAGGTGGTTTGGTATGGTATATGCTATACTTATTTTTGACCTGCATTTGTCTGCTGTGCATGGGAGGAATTGGGAAGCTAAGCCTTTCCCCTGTCAGTCTGTCTGAATGCCATCAGTCTTTCCAGAGTGGCAGCACAGTGCTGTTCATGCAGTTTATCAGTCAGTCACCTGTGCTTAGAAAAGCAAAGCCCATTATCTTCTCCAGTTGCTCCTGTCAGCTGGGAACAGAGGGATTGGCTGGCTTTGATGTGCTCTCCCTTGCCTTGGTGTACAGGGTGAAACTGCCCCAGAGGCTGTGCAATGAGGCAAGAGGTGAGAAGGTTTTGCTTAGTTATTGTCTTCCAAAAGTATGAGCAGAAAAAAAAATGCTTGAACTGCAGTCTGGAAGTAGGTGCTTTTCTCTATGTGGCCTCCTGTTACATCACACTAATTGCATAATGATTACATCACTGGGGCAGCATTTCCATTCACTTCTGAGATAATATTTTGTTTGTGCAGAAGGAGGATGATTTCTAAAGAGATTTTTATTTTTAATACAATATCCCCAGGTGGTATGAGATAAGTGTATTCTTAATGTGATAGCAGTGATATAGCAGGATCTGAGATAGCAACAGAGCAAAAGGGATTGATGCAGTTGGAAAGGCTTTTAGGAAACAAAGATGGGAAGTGGTGTTGTAGCAGAATGGTTGTGAAGATAACAGTGTTGTTAAGCACAAGCTCTGACTAGAACATTTTAAATAATACACAGAGTCTTGCACTTTTTGCATAACAGACACCACGTGGCTTGATGTTTCTGCTCCACTGGAATCAGCGTATTTGAGTATCTCTGGCTCCAGCAGAGAGCTCCTCTGGTGTGCAAGAGGCTTTGTGGAGGGAGAAATGTGTTTCAGTCTTGGGTTTCTGGTTCAGAGCCTGTCGACAAGGCTTGAGTTTAGCTCTTCTGCTTTGTAATTAGCCTGTGGTTGTAGAAGAGTCATAGAGGGAGCTATTTTCTGTAAGTGCTGGGCAATTCCAAACCTGGGTCGTTGCTGCAGTTGGTATTTCCTTGGGCATGGGCCCTGTATTTCCTACTGACCTTCATAACAGCTGAATTGCAGCAGCATCTCTGAAAATCAGGCTGTGGTGTTCTCCCCGTCTTGTTCTTACCCAGCCGTAGGGCAGTGATTTACTTTTCTATCTCAAGCTGTGTTTGAAAGTCATTTTTAGCTACAGTGAGAAGAGCAGGAGCTAGTACAGTGCTGTTCAGTTAATCCAGCAGAAGGAGCAGATGTCCAGACGGTGTCTGTGATGAGCTGCACACTTCCATCCTCCCCCTTTGGAGGAAGCACAGGACTCTGGGCTCTCCCTGCAGAACTCTCTGAACTCTCAGGCTTCACAATCAGACTTTCTCTTCTTTCCTGGGCGTAATGTGTCCTGTACACTGTGCCATTTCTCTTAAATGTGCAGAATACCTGTGCTAAGCATAATTCCCTTAGATACTAGATTTGCAAGCAAATAACTAAATATATGCATGTCAAACCAGCTGAGTGATACTAATACATGGTCATGGTTTTTCAGCATGTATTCCTGCCCATCCATGTGGAAGGCAAAGCATCAGAGAAGTGTGCATGTGTGGGTGGGCTGCAACACAGATCAGGTCCCATTGCCTTCTGGTGGCTATTTCATGTACAGGCACAAAAGCCTCTCACCAGTGCAACTGGAGTTGTTTCGTAAGTTTTTGGGGCCTGTGATTTCAGCTAGAAACATTTCAACCCAAATTTTGTCAACCAGAGCTGGCTTGAAACTAGAATTCACTGTTTTGACATTTATTTTTGCAGCTGAATTAGGACACTGTGTCCAAAGGCTGACATTTCTCACAAAGCAGAAAGTTCCCCTGCCAAAAAAAATTGGTTTCAGAAGTGTTAGCAGAAAAGATATTTAGGATTTCTGTCCTGACTCAAGTGTTTGATTTTAGCTCCAGTCAGTATTAGAGATGATTTGCTGAGGTGGTGTCTCACCTTCTGCCCCTCACTCATCTCTGCAGTTCATGTGGTTCTACCAGACTTCGTTTCTCGACTCTCTGTGGCGTGTCGAGCCCAGCATCAAGCAATCACATGCCTGACACACAACGTGGCACGTGGCAATCACATGGCGAGAGCTGACATTGCCAGCTTAGCTGAAAGTTGCAGACACCTCCATAAACATATTTTATAAACCCTCTCCCTTTGCAGAGATGCTGCAGTGGTACTTGGAAGCTGCAGCCCAAGTTGAGGCAGAAGTTCCTGTGAGGCACTGTGACAGCTCAGATGGTGAGATGAAGGTTAAGGTCACCTCAGAATAAATGTTTAGTTTATGTTCCTCACCAAACCAAGTATTTCATTTAGGTTGTTGTGATGAATTCCCAGCCACGCCTTGCACTGAGCATTGAGCACAGGATCGTGCACAGCGTGGAGTTACCTGTCTGTGCACTTCTTTGTCCCTTCAATTCAGAGGCTCGGGTTTAGTCACAGATCCCTCCCTTCTGCTCCCTATTCGTCCTTTCTAAAGAACACAAAATAATTCCTTTTTTATTCTAGATTTGTCTTGAATCTTAATGTCTATGAACTGTCCGTCTGCAGTTCTGGGCATTTGAGCACTAATTCTGACCCCTCCAAAAGGGAAGGAGGTTTGCTTGGGCCCCAGAGCCCCTGCAAACAGCCTGTCCTGGGGACAGTGGCAGTGAGCCAGGGCTGCTGTGAGGCTGCAGGCAAGGACCAAGGGGGCCTCCATGGGCTCCTCTCTCCAGGGCTGTATATCTTGGTGCTGTGGACAACCAGCAGCTTTGGCCGGCACTGCAAATCCCCAGGGCATCAAGACCCCTTGGCTTTTTTTCCCTTCTTTCACTATTTAAAACTCCTTGCAGTTGCTCCACCTATTTCAACACTGTGAGCATCGTCCCCTCCTTTTCCCCCACCCCGTAAAACAAAGCCACCACCAATAAAAATGGGTTAAAGTGGTTTTGAGATGATCAAAAGCCTCAAAATCCACAAAGCATCATGCTCTGTTTTCAGTAATTCAGTATTTATTTCCATGGAAACAGAAATGGCAGCCTGGAGCCTTCTGCAGGGTTGTAATTACTCCTGTAGCAGCCAGCGGCAGGGGGCGG
>NW_008677417.1:9395-21949 GCF_000695815.1 Acanthisitta chloris
AGAGACAGCCGAGATGGAGTGCCCGATGGGAAAGTGAGAAAGGAAAAAGCGTTGGGAAGTGAATGAGATTTTCCCTGTCATAATAACACAACATAGACACACGTGGTCCTTTGGGGAGGAGGGGGAATTGCCCTTCTTCATCAGCTCAGGGTGTGGTGTTCTGAAGAATGATGTTGGCATGCAAAGGAAGAGAAACTGAGAGGGATGGCACAGTGTCAGGGATGGGGTGAGTGTGATGTCTCACTTTGCTGGACCCTTGGCTGCCAGCCACATCCTTTGGGAGAGGTTTGCTGATGGAGGTCACCCTGGAGGTATAGATTTCTCCCCTGATTGTCCCTGTTGGTCCCATGCGGTGCAGAAACCATGACCCTATGTGTGATGCATCATTTAGTGTCTCCATCATTATGAGCAGGAGAGTTGGTTGAGATGAGACATCTATCAGCTCTAGCATCCAATGCCTGGTCTCCTCCAGCATTCAGTGAGAGCTGCAGGGAAGAGTTTAGCCAGTTGGAGGGGGACAAGGCAGTGAGCAGGGTGGCCCTGCCAGCCCAGCAATGTGCCACAGTGCTGCTGCCTTTTGGAGAGGACAGTGCAGCAATCACTCTCTGCCAGGGTGGGACTTGTGCCCCTGAGACATCATTATTGAGTGTGTCACTTGCACAGACACGTATGGCCCTACATGTGCATCTATTAACTGTAGGATCAGCTTATGTTCTGTGCTGTTATGGACTTAGAGAGCAATCTTGGCCCCTGTAATTAAATTTAAAGCAAATTAGCTCTTCTATTAAACAAAATAAATCTGATGTAGCCTAATGCTGTATTCTCTAGCTATGGCTGATCAATCGCTCCCGCAAAGAGCAGGCAAAAGCTGCTGAGCAGATGGTCTTGGCTGAGGCATGGTCAATTAAACTAATTAAAGATGCTTTCATTTAATCAGAGGGTGTTTTAACCCTGTTAGCTGCCAGTTGGGGATGTATGTTTTCGTGCACTAGGAACTTACAGTTCTGGCCCTACTATGGACATCTTCTGGTTTCCAGGCCCTTTACAGAAACCAGGCTGAGTGTGCATCCAAAGAACAGATATTTAGCAGAGAAATTATAATGTCATGCAACAGTAGTGAAGACTTGCAGAGGAAAAGTCAGTTGTTTTCTTCTAACATTAACCAGAGATGTTTATTAGCCTGAGGAACTCTTCTGCACTGAATCCTTCCCACGCTACCTCCTGCCAGCCTTCTCTCCGGGTTTAGGGGTGTGGATGCCTCTCCACAGCCTAGCCAAGTGTCACTTGTTCCACCAAAACAGCAGTGGCTTGTTATGGTGTATTATTTAAGAGACAGAAAGTGGTTTCAGCATCCCAACAGGTTCTGGAGTGAAGGAGCAACCTCTTATTTCAGCTTTCTGCTACCACACAAAATGTTTTGACTTCCGAGAGCACCTTTGTCGTGAGGTTCTGGAAATGTAGCTGCAGGAGTCCACAGGGACTCCTCTGAGTTGAAGCCCTGTTTCAGGGTTCTGTGATTTGTCACAACTGGGCACCCTCACCATTTCCCATCCTCTGCTTCTGATCAGCTGTGCTGCTCCCCTGCCCGTACTGTAAGGGGTGACACCACGTGCCACCGAGGTAAGACAGACCATGAGAGCTCCTTAGTTTAATGGAATATCATGCCAAATGATCTCAAGAAGCTGCAGTAGAGCAGACTAGCACGTCCAGACCATTAGTGACCTCCTCTCTGGGCTGCACTGAGGGGCTGCAGCATACTGGGACCCTCATCCTCTGCATTTCCAACAGATTGTACAAATTAAATTAGAAACACTTTTGCTTTATCCAGAGGTCACATGGGCAATGTCACACATGGGACCAGATCTAACCTGCTTCAGCAGTATGGATCCCTGCAGGTACATTAGGGCTAAAGCCAGGATGATTTTCAAGATGTTCATCCTTTGTGAAAGGTTTTTTTATTTGTCTGTTTAGCAAGGGGTTTTTGTGGTGCAGGATCAGCTGAACACTATTTGTCGTCTGTATGGTCTGATTAATTTCTGCAGTTTAAGGTTTAAATTACCATCAAGATATCTCTTCAGTTTTATTTTTGTTTCAATTGGCCCATGAATACTTTTCATCATCTGCATTCATGCTGCAAAGGAATGCATAAAAAATAACCATGGTTACCTTATAAAATATCGTGTCTATGACTTGACATTTCCAATCTACCTTAACCCCTTTATTTAGGGACTGCTAATTCTCTTCTTTCACTGAAAATCTAGTTGTTGGCGTGACTTTCCTTCTGCTTAGCCAGATGCTTTGGAGTTTTTTTCCACCAGATCAGGAGCTTCATTTCAAATAGATGTTTATTTAATACAATTCCATTTCCCTACCACCACCTTGCATTTTGGAAAGAATAGGTTGAGTGATTAATTCCTGGCCCAAGGCAGGAGCAATTGGGTTAAAGTATGAAGGACTGAAGTAGCTGACGTGACTTTCCTTCTGCTTAGCCAGATGCTTTGGAGTTTTTTTCCACCAGATCAGGAGCTTCATTTCAAATAGATGTTTATTTAATACAATTCCATTTCCCTACCACCACCTTGCATTTTGGAAAGAATAGGTTGAGTGATTAATTCCTGGCCCAAGGCAGGAGCAATTGGGTTAAAGTATGAAGGACTGAAGTAGCTGATGTTGATCTGGAATTCCTGACCCAAGGCAGGAGCAATTGGGGTAAAGTATGAAGGACTGAAGTAGCTGATGATGTGTTGATCTCCTATCATTTGTAGACTAGCAGAGGTCTCTGGAAAGGGAAATGCTTTTGCCCTGAGATATTAACTGGGAGAGCTGTTCTGGTGTGTGCTGCCTCTGCAAGTGCCTGACTGCTTCCACCTCTGAGCTTTAATATGGGAATAGATCAGAGCAGAAGGGTCAGGAAGATGAACCATTCCTGGCAGAGCTGTGCAGGGGGAGATGCTGAAGCAGTGCAGAAGGTTTTGCAAGAGCTTGAGAAATAGGAAGAGTTCTTGAGCATCACTAAATGTGACAACATTGGGGAATTACAGCTTGAAACCATTTCAGTGGAGAGGAGATTTGGGATGGCACAAAATACAAACCCCAGAGGTGTTACCTGTGGATTGGCAGAGCGGAGACTACTGATGGAAAATGGGGGAGCAAGTGGAGAAGAAGTTGCTGGATTCAGGAAAACTGCTTTGCACTGAAAAACCCAATGATCCTGTGGAGCACATTGCCAGCTGTGCGGGCTGATCCAGCTTCAAAATACCTGCTGGGTCTGCCCAAGGGGAAGCCAAGCCCAATGTTGTCCATCGTGGGAAGGGGAGGGGTGGTAGCTAAAGGTGCTATGTAAAAATCAGATGTTTATCGCTGATCTCCTCCCAAAAAAGACCCAAACAAAAATGCCCTAAAATATCACTGAGATGGGCTGAGTGCAGATTCTGAGTTGGCTTCCACATGGTCTGGTTTCCAAAGGTGGGACTTGACTCTCTAAACACTGTGTTTATTTCAAGCAGTCTCTCCTGCTTCCCTAACTTTGAATTCAGAGCAAGCCACCGTACGTAAAAACCAGTTCCTCAGTATGGACTGTGTCTTATTAGGAAATGAAAATGTCACTCCTCCTCTTTGTCTTTCCCTCAACCAGAGATGATGAGCAGAAGACATGACAAAGAAATGACCCCACTGGCCCCCTTCAAAGAAAGTAATCTTGTTTTTCCTTTGAGCAGCATTTGTTCCCTGCAGTACATGTTCCTGTCAATCAGCCCAGGAGGCCTTGGGAGACAGAAGGGGTGTTATCCAGACCTCTCTCTCTTTAAGCAAGGAACTGCTAGCTGCAAAAGAACCCATATGTGATGCTTATCTTAAGGAAGGCTGGAATACTTAATAAGACATAACTGGTGCATGACCCTGCACTATGTTAATGCCTCTCTTTCTCCTCCTTTTAACTGGAAATACAATGCAGCCGCTAGAATATAATTTCGCATGTGGGTCTTTAAATCTAATTTGAATTCCACATGAAAATCTCAATGCTATGCAGCACTTATTCGTGTATTTTATCATTGAAATCCTGTTGCTTTGCTGGGGAACTTTTAATGCCTCTCTCATGAGCAAAATGGAAAGATGCAGCCATAGTTGCACATCGCAGGGGTTATACATGGTCACGCTGACTTGTGCCAGAGCTCCAGGGTCTTCACTTCAACACGCAATGTCTTGTTGGAGAACCTGGGCTGGTTTTTACTGAGCTGTGCTAGCCTAAGGTTCCACACTATTCTTGCAGTTTTCCTTTTATCCTCTGAAATAGAGACATCAGTCTTCTGACATACATCATCCACTAAGTGAATATTTTGGAAGTTCTGTATTAATATTTTACTGAGTTTTCTTTCATCTGGTTTCTGAAAGATGTGGCTTCCCCAAGGCTGCTTCTACCCCTTTGTAATCCATATTATGTTCAGATTTCCAAAAAAGAGATTTTTTTTAAAAAAAAGATGCTATTCACCAGTCCTTCCCTCCACTCCTTACATTTCATTCTTCAGACTACCAGTGTTCCGTGTAGCGACAAATGCTTCATGCCACAGCTTGGGATGTGATAGACAGTGTCATTTCAATTCCGAAGAAACTTTGGGAGTCAGATGGATCAGGCCATAGAAAGTACCTCATGAATATAAAATACAGCTGGGTTAATCTTCTAGCTTTCATCTAAGTACCACCAAATTAAAAAGAGAATAGGTATATTTCTTAACAGAATGAGGTGCCAAGAATTTTCTTCAAAAGGATATCAGTGTAGGCGCATATTTGTTCCCACTGAGCTGACTATAAATTGGGAAATGATCAACAAAGTAGATTTCATGCATTTCAAAGGCTCAGCCTCAATACCCCTAACTTATGTAAGCTACTCCTTACCTCTGTTTCAGTGCTGAGTTTTCATATTCAATATACTACATTTCTTCTGGAACATCTGATTCTACTCATGTTTGTGAGAAATTAGAGTGCAAGTTCAATAGGGAATTGGATGCAAGGCAACTTCAAATACAGCATCTCATGTATTTAAAAGGCAGTTATAGTAGCTTAAAGTCATATTAAAACTGTGCTGGCCTCCATTGCACAGACCTTGTTGTATAATGCAGGGCAGCAGTGATGTTTCCTAGCAAGAGTGATCTGTGCATGTGTTTTTCAAGTGTTGTATCCAGCCTTTGGTCCAGTTCTTTTGTCTCTGATATAGAGGACAGTAAGAAGATGGGGAGGTGATGGCACAATAGTATTTGTCATGCATTTGCCGTGAATTCTTTGTAGAAACGTCATTGCGATGAAAAGAGGGAAAACAATTGCATCCCTTGTTTAAGAAAGAGGGTGATGGTGTAACAGCCAGAGTATTTGGAGATTAAAGGTAATATTGAGCTGAAATTCCCAACTGAATATGGAAAGACTTAGAAGGCATGGGAGAGAGGCATAAACCTCTTAAGCAGGCAGCTCAAGCCAGACTCCAAGGACATGTGTGTTTTGCTGTAGAGTTGGAGACTGTAGATGTTAAACATTGGTAGCTATGACAGGGAAGTGAGCGGAGTTTCCCAGCAGGTCTGTATGTGAGCCCTGAGTGCTGTTGGCTCAGGAGATCATGGTGTGGGATGGAGGTTGGAGTCTGAACGCTGTTGTGCCCCAACCATAGCCTCTTTCCTGCACCTTGTGGGTTCCTGGGCACTGGTGGAGCCAAGCTGCCTGCTCGTGTGCTCATGCTTGAGCTTTAAGCATTCCTTAGACATGTAGAGGAGGAGACAGCTAAAATTATAGGCATTTCCCACAGTAAGTGAGAACAAAGAGCAGATGCATAATTTTGCTGTTCTCTTCTGAATGTGCTGCCTGGGGAATGACATTTGCAGTGAAAAAAGGTGCTGAGGAGGAAGCAGGCACAGTGGCAGACAGTGTCCATAGGGAAGGCACCCAGCCTCTGCCCAACACCCTGCTGAGTTTTGGCTAAAAGTACCTGCTCATTCTTGTGGGTCCTGGGACATGTCCCAAGCTCATTTCTGCATCTTGATGAACTGCCACCCATGTTTACAGTTGTACTGGCAGCAGCAGCAGTACTGCAGGTCTCCAGTCATCTTTAGTCCACAGAAACGAAATCTGGGCAAGATCTCTACTGAAGGTATTTTGCTCCAGGTATCAACATAAAAATATAAAACCTAGGACACAGAAAGAAAAATATTGGGTCACTAGCAAAGCTAGGAAGTCTTGGCAAATTACACAGGTTGCAGTAGGATGCTGCAGGGAGGCATCAAGTATAATGCTTTACTCCTTGGCTGTTCCTTAGCAGAATGAACATCAGTGAAGGTTTCCCTTGTTCCTAGGTTGAGGACCATGAGCTGTTGACTTCTGTGGAGGGTTTTGCTAAACATAACTATCTTCTTTTGTCACCTAGGTAAGTCCAGAGTTGATAGGAAGAAAGTCTTTTGGGTGGTTTAAATTATAAAATTGTAATAGTAGAGTAATTAAATGATCTCTTATTTGTTCTCGACACCAGTCATTTATCCTGCTAATATTTCTGCCAGTTTGTTGGAGAGCTCATGTTGTGCAACACTGGTGAAATGAGCTGCAGGCATGTGTTTGGCTGCCATTACCAGGCATGTTGTGCACCCGTGTGAGAAACTGAGACCACGACTGATAAAATAGCTGCATTAGAGATGTGGTTTCATGGAGAAACTATTGACACGATAGATTTATTAAATCACATCGTGCCTATTGTGTTAGATGAGAATGTTGTTTGCCAAGTACAGCACTTTATTTTGTGTTCTAAGCTTTAATTAAAACTCAGTGCTCTTTATTCCTGATGCAGGGTGTAGTATCCGCAACAGTTCCTCATCACTGTACCCAACATCTCCTCATGGCTTGATGTCTTATTCCCTAGCTATGCATATCCAAATTCTCACCATCTACACAGGCAGATAGTGGTAAGACAAAGGGGAATGAGTTTAGGCTGATAGTGGAATGATTTAGATTAGACATTAGGAAGAAATTCTTCACTGTGAGAATGGTGAGACACTGGCACAGGTTGCCAAGAGGATGCCCCATCCCTGGAAGTGTTCAAGGTCAGGTTGGATGGGACCTGAAGCAGCCTGGTCTAGTGGGAGGTATCCCTGCTCATGGCAGGGGAATTGGAACTAGATGATCTTTAAGGTCCCTTCCAACCCAAACCATTCTATGATTCTGTATTTCTATGAAAAATGTAAAATATCAAGCAGCCGTTTTCAGGCACTTTCTAACATCTCTCACTGACCTTTCTGCTTGTGGATTTTTTTTCTTTACGTGCCCTTTTTCTCCCTAACAGTGAATCTTGGCTTGGAACAGTTGTTCTCAGATGGTTAAGTATCAGTTGAGTGTAAATTAGCTGAAGGAGCTGTGGCTGCCACTGTCAAAATGATTCCAAAATAACTGTGTGGAGGAGAGTAACTGTCAGGTCAGAGGAGAGCAGCATCATTTGGGTCTGCCTAGGGGGAAGTGGAGTTAGAGAGGATAATACTAGTTAGATTAATAGAAGAGCAATGCAGTCTTAAATACTGTCTTATATGCTGTCAGAAATCCATCATAAAAGTTACAGTGATCCCTGTCATGAGTGTGCAGCAGCAACAGTATTTGGGAAAGTGTCTGTTTCAGACTGTTATATTTCCCATGAACATCTGCGGTGTTTGCCATGAGGTACACAGGGTCTCTTTGAGGCTGGTCCAGCAGCTTTCCTCTGGGAAGTCCCTGCTGACAGCAGGCTCCTTAGCAAAGCAAGAGTCAAAAACCAGACTCAGGTTTTGCTACCGGTTTGGCTAATTGATGAGCTGCTGCTCTCCTTGAGGGCACTGTCTGCAGTGCTGCTGCTCCCCCAGCACTACCTGGTCAGTGCCAGGAGGTGACTGTGCTCCTTTCACGTGCAGTTCTTTGCCCAGCTGTGTAACTCCTGAGCTCTTCTATTACCACTTAACGTATGCAATTATTCAGGGTCACTGCTTGGCCAATTTGTTCCGCCTTTATGTGTGACGGTTGCAAAACAGCTGAGGATATCTGGCAGCCAGTAGAAGTTTTATTTTTCTGGATGAAAATAGGCAAAGATACGTTCAAGGAGATAATTGGGATCATTAAACTTCCCTATAGTAATGCCAGTTGCAGCTTGACCCATCATATGGCTAAAAACATAAGCAGCATCAAGGAACAAAAAAATAATAATAATATATATTTCTATCCTAAATATACCAGCAGAAATGCTGGCATTGTAATGTCAGAGTATGAGCCTGATCTGAGCTTTGTCACTGGTGATCTTGGGAAGACCTGGTGTGCTTCAAAACAGAGTGATTTTCTGGATGACGACAATGGAAATACATTTTGTTTAGGCCAGATGAGTGGTTATCACCATCACATGAAGCACCATGTGAACCACTGCGAGTCAGTAACTCCCACTGGTATCTCTATCTTACATTTTGTCTGGTCTGCAGTCAGGGTAGCAATAGACCATGGGATGATGGAGGGAAGGGCAGCGCAGTGTGCAAGGGCAGGAGAGCAGGCACATCTGTCTCCTTAAGGCTTTGTGCCATACCAGCATGCCACAGCAGAAGGGAATCTCTCTCTCCACTGTTGCGTGAAATTACTCGATGCCAGATATCAGTCAAAAGTAAATCTCTCCTGTTCAAAGACGGAGAGTTCATAAGAATCATTAATAACAAAACTCCTTCTGTGCAAAGGCTGCTGGGGAGGGGTGTGCTGGAGTGCTGGGGAGCAGAGGAAAAGAAAAATAGGTCAAATAAAGTCCTAAAAAAACTCATTGATAAAATCGGATGTAACTGAAATCAACAGGGACAAACTCTGCTGGACGTGAATTGGCCTATGCCAATGTAATCCCTGCAGAAGGGAAGAGCAGGGGTGGTACAGCAGCTGGTAGCGAGTAGCAGAAAGGGATGGGCTCAGAAAAATTCACCAAACAAAACAGAGGTCAGCGTGGAATGGGAACATTGCCTTTCAAAGATGTCACTAGCTGTCTGCTGCAAGGCTGTTTGCAGGTTGCAATGATTCTTGCCTTAAGATGGAGCAAAAAACATCCCTCTGGTCTGATGGTAATGATCTGTGTGGAAAGCTTTTCCAACTGCCCTCAGATGCTCTGGAAAACCCTTCCAGCTGCCTCTCCTGGGGAGGATGTGTGGACAAAGTTGAACTGGATATGGGGCCAGTCCTACTTTGCTACAGCAGTTTGCCTGCTCTATTTTCCAGCATCTGAAACAACTGTGCTACCCCTGATTTTCTCAGGATGCAAGCCTTTAACGTCCAAGAGGACCTCTAGCAACCTTTGTAGGAAGATCAGCTCCATTTTTCATCCTTACCCTCCTTTTTTTTCTTTCTTATTTTCTGCTTCAAAAGAGGCTCTGGAGAGGACTTACAGAGGAAACAAGCAAGGAGGAAGTACAAGCTGTCATAAATAATGCTAAAGCAAGAGTCAGACTTGCAGTGAGGTAACAAGGTGCCTAGGAAGGTGGTGAGGGAGTTGTGAAAGGTTTTCAAAGTGCTTGTGTCTGATGGATACCTTGATGGCATAAGCTGAGGGTTCTCAGGGCAGCCTCTGAAAAGACAGTGAGGACACTTTAGGGGCAATGCTGTAGCTGCAGTGGCTAGCCAGGTCTTTGCTAGAAAAGCAGAGGAACCCCAGGAAAAATTATGGGAAAATGTTGTCCTTCTATAGGGCAGGAAAAAGACCTCTCCTATATCCAGATCTGGGATCTGCACTATAGAAATGCGTTGGAAAGGTCTTGGAAGTCATGTGGAAGGATAAGGAAGGACTAACACTTTCACTTACCTGGGGAAGCAGCCCAAGCAATTTGTCTGTTTGCAACTGTACTGGAGCAGTGTTTAACTATGTGTGTACAGGTGCAGCAAAACTGGGATCAAAGCAGTTGCTGTCAGCTGCTTCTGATAGTCACGGCTGGGACAGCTGGGCAAAGGTTGTGACATCCTTTCTCTCTCCTGAAGGATACACCAATGTTTTTCAATTAGGTAAGCCTGAGTTTGAATGGAAGGTGCTGTTGGCTAAGTTTTACTAGGGGTATACAAGAGATTGCATAGGAAGGGACTAGTAGTGCATTTTGGGCTGGGAGCCCGTCATCCTCGTGGCTGGGCAGGTTTAAAACACCTTGAAAGTGTTATTGCTGAATGTAGTATCGAAGTATTTGTCTGGGCAGGTTATTTCATTTTAGTCTGCAGCAAAAGTTGTGGTGGGCTCTGAAAAAGAGCTGGTTGGAGCTGTTCCCTGGCCACATGCATCCAAAAGCCTTTGCTATGGAAATGTCCCGGTTGGGAAGCAGGACTGGGATGCACAGTGCACTCAGTACTGTGTGGCAGTGTGGATGAGGTGATGGCAGATAAGGGGGCACTGCTTTGCCAGTTGAAGTTTGTTACAAGTTCCCATCTGCTCAGAAGCAGAAGCTATAAGGTTTGTACAAGTAATTATTTGTTATACATTTTAAAACGTGAAATCTAGTCCAAACGGCAAATATTTTTAGTGTGTGTCATTGTGCACTCAAGAAAGCTGCCAGCAGCACAAACCAGAATAACTCTGCGTGGTGATCGGGCTGGGACAGGATTTTCTGCTTTGCCCATTTTCCCCTCCCCACGCTTAGGTGCTCCTTCCTTCAGCTGTGCTCCTGCTCGCATGAGCCAGCATCTTGCAGAGCTGCTGCTTTGTCACCCCCTCCGTTCATTTTACTTGCAAGGGAGTGAGCACATCTGGCACAGCTGGGAGGTATCTGGCTGGGCCTGAGAATGGCTCCAGAGAAGATGGGAGAGGATTGCTGGTTTCCTCCCAGTGAAATATGGGAGAGGCAATCACATCCTGCAGAGTGTTCCTGCACGTGGTTTATAATGTAGGCAGATTTGGGATGAATGAAGCATTTTTGAGATTTTGCAGGGAGCTGGATGAGTTGTTACCCTCCACACTAAAATCCCCTTAAAAAGAGTGAGATAATGGATTTAAGATGGCTCTGAGCATTTTAGAAAGAGAGCAGCTTAGGTTTTTAAGGTTGCAGAAAATGTAGTAAGGAAAACTGTCTGAAAATGAATGCTTTTTGAGGGGGTGGGATCTGTTGTGGGGTTTGCTCAGCCTGTAAGCCAAATGATTCAGTTACTCCCTCAGCTTTCATGCAAGGTCACAGCATGATCCTCAGTTGATTGCCTTGCATCTATGAAGCAGCACAGGCAGGTACCAGAGCATTTCCCAGCTGTGCCAGTTCCCAGCATGAGCTCCCTTTACCTTTCTTAATAACTCTTGCAGCATTTGGGTCATCAGTCCCATCACATCCTGCTTTTCCCTGTTGTTTTTCCCTATAAATCCAGCTGGAGGGAGAGAGAGATGCAGAGGGTATGCAGCCAGGGTAGTGATCTGCCCCCATGGGTGGTTGCATACACACATTACTTTTTTCCACTGCCCTGAGCACTGCTCTTCTTCCCTTGATTTTCACAGATCTGCTTGATTAATAATAAGAAACAGAGTGGAAGGGTTTCAGCTGTATGTTCCAGACGTAGATATTCCCATGGGTTTATAGCTGGTAGCATCTGGTAGTACCTTAGTTCGTAGTAAGAGTGTGGCTCTGGCAGCACAGTTTTGACCTGGTTACAGAGCAGAATGAAAAAAAAAAAAAAGCTGCATTCAGTGAGAATGCTTCAAATGTGGCTTTTTTCTTTAATCATCTTCTTGGTGGTTTTTCTTAATTTGTGAAAAGAGCTACAGCTGCTGTCTGAGATGAGCAGGTACTGGTGCTGCAGACCTGCAGACACAGTTGCACTGTGGCTCACATCTGGATTCCAGCTATATATTTCACACTATTGTCTTTCATATCTTTTCTGCATCTGAAGTGCATTAAGGCCTTAGTGAAAGCTTTAAGAGAAGACTGAAGGTAGGCTCAGATGAAATGGGATCAGAGAGCAGGTTATCACCTTGTTTCTACAGTGCAGTGCTATTCAGAAAGCACCAAGGGACCTCAACAATAGCAGAGACTGTAATGCCATACTGTCCCAGTGTCCAGTATATTTTCCTTAACTCTGTAAGCAAAAGCCTTCTGCCCTGGTAACAATTTCAAAGGAAAGAGGTCATGCCTTGCTGAATGTAGTTCGAAATAAATAACATTTCCTCAGAAAGCAGGAGATATGACAGTGCTTCTGGCAGCGGAGCTGTCTGGAAGAGTCACCATGCAGCTACACTGAGGCCTGACCCACCACCCAGCCATGTCCCTTACTTAAATCCATCATCTTTTATTCATGGAATTCTGCTGCAGAGGACTGTGCCATCTCCCCCAGCATCCCAGGCCTCTCCTTCAGGCTGCCCCTTCGGAGTTCATGGGTGGTCGGTGCTGCTCCATCTCCTCCAGCTGTGTTGCATCCTGGCACATGCCAAGGATGTGGTAGTCCTGCCTGGGCTGGGATAAAAGTGTTGGGCAGCTGGTATTTTATTTGGCCTTAAATACAAAGAAGAATTAGTAAAACAGTGTGAAAAATAGCTCTCCATCCTATGGGGATGGAAGAGTTCTGTCTGGAGGCTCCATCCCTACTGA
>NW_008677417.1:21966-69300 GCF_000695815.1 Acanthisitta chloris
GAGGCAGTGGGCCTGGAGGGGAACTGGGGCAAACCTGGTGTTCAGGCTGTCACGAACACGGCGTGAGCCCCTCAGGGTGACACCAGTCTATTTTCTGCCTCGGTCCCTCCATGCGTAGGATGTTGGGGTCCATGTCACACACTGCCTCTGCAGAGCGCCTGGGAGTGAGCTGCGTGGGGTGGCAGGCAGCGCTCCAAAATGCTGCACAGCAAGCTGGCTCCATCTGGGGCAAACCTGGTGTTCAGGCTGTCACGAACACGGCGTGAGCCCCTCAGGGTGACACCAGTCTATTTTCTGCCTCGGTCCCTCCATGCGTAGGATGTTGGGGTCCATGTCACACACTGCCTCTGCAGAGCGCCTGGGAGTGAGCTGCGTGGGGTGGCAGGCAGCGCTCCAAAATGCTGCACAGCAAGCTGGCTCCATTCGCCATCTCGTGGTGGTGTCTGGCCGGGGCTGGGGGGTGTGGGGCAGCCCCAGCAGGGCCGTGGTGGCAGACGGACACGTGGGTGGTGGTGGACAGATGGACACCTCATCCCTCTGCTCTGACCAGAGCAGTCTGTAGGCAAGCAGCTCTCCGGCACACACCGGGACAGCAGAGCAGCTTGAAAGCTTCACACAATAATATTCCACATGGAGAAGTCTGTTAATGACAGGGAATGTGATTGACTGCCTTTTTCTGTTGCTGCTGTATTAGCTCTATTTAAATCAGCTCACATTAACTGCAGTTATATTTAATGCTGTCTGTCTACACGGGTGAATTTTTAGGTTGTTAATTTTCAATTGCAAATCGCTTAATTATGTCTGAACTTTTTATAAATATTTGTAACGTGAGTTAATATTTTCTATTACATGCGATACACGTTCTGGAAAGAAACAAATTGTTCTCAGTGCTGCACACCAGGTCTGGCAGGAGCCCCCGAAGCCTTGATGCTCTCTTATCTGAAGGCTGTTGCCTTCACAGCTGATGTGTCAGGAATCGCGGTCTGTAGCCAGTGCTGTCTGTGTGTTATGGTCAGGAAAACCATTAGGATTCATTTGGCTGCCTGACAAGAAGAAAAGGAAGTGTTTATTGTCCGCAGCATGCTGACATGGTGAAGGCTGGACACTCCTGACACTGCATGTGTTTGTTATTGCTGTGTTCCTGTTGCCTGCTCTGAACGTCGATATGAGATGTGGAAGGTGATGGCTCTAAGCCTAGGAAGAATTTTAAACCATACCATTTTCAGGGTCTTTGAATCCCAAGGCCCCGAAAGCTCATCCCTGTTCTCACAGGGGGATGCTCAATGCCCATCCTCCCCTACCCAGGCAGGGCTGCATGCGGTCCATGCCCAGCAGATACGGATATTTGTCTTGATGGGTCTCCTGCAGGATTTATGTAGTGAAGGGTAAGAGACCGAACAGCTCAGCTTTGTGTCTGTGGCTTCTCCACTCACGGATGTGCTGAGTGAGGGTCCCTGGGGCACAGAGGCAGAGGAACCTCCCCAGCAGCTCCAAGGGCAGGTCCCCAGCCGTGTCTACCATGAGTCTGTTCTGCAGAGCTGCCTGGGAGCCTTGTCTCACAGGCAAATCCATCAGTGCTTAAAATCCCTGCTGTGGGGATGGGGGGGCTGCCTGCAGCATCAGGAGAGGAGGGAAGCACAAAGCACCCTCTGGATCTCGGTGGGTGATTGCTGCTGGGGTGTATCTCCCCAGGGAGCAGTGCCCTGTCCTTCAGTGTGTACCTCAGCCCCAGGCAGTGCCTGTACTGCCAGGGCTGGGTGACTGTGGCAGGTCTAGCTGGAGCCTGTGAGCGTTGTCACATGTCACTCGGGGTGAGAGGCATGTCGGGCCAGCCAGGCACACATTGAGCCCAGGTTCAGGGTGGGGTGGTGCAGTACCCTGTGACCCAGCTTCACAACTGCCATGGTTTGAGCTGTTTAGAGTAAAGCCAGCACAGGCCTTGGAGCAGCAGTGCTGTGCTCCAGGCAGAGGGAGCTGGACTGTCCAGCCACGTTGCAGGAGCTGCTGCTGCCAGGCTGAAGCATCTTCTTACGTAATTGTTATAGTATCTGTACACATCAGTTATTTATCATACATTTAATATGGACACATAACAGCATTTTCTATATTGCATAGATGGCTAGCTGGGATGACTGTCCTCTGCAGTAAGGTGATGAGAACAGAGCACCCCATGGGAGGACTTGCCCCATCTGCTAAGCTCTCCCCCTACATGGTACCTTGTGCTGTATTCCTTCTCCTCCTCTCATCTTACGGACTCACTGCTTTTAAAAGCACCACATTTTTGCTCCCTGTGTTTGTTTCTTCATGGCTATGCCTTTTGCTGCTTTTCTGTGTCTGCTTCAATTCTTCTCACATCCTTGATCCTTAATGCAGGTGCCAGAGCATCTCACAAGAGTATTATACGGGGTTAGATCCCACATGACAGCTCACAGCTCCACGTGGCCCTTCTCAGAGATACCATACATCCATTTTGTGCCACTGGTTCTTCAGAGGCAGAATAGGTCCTGTTGGAGGGGATCAGGCAGTAAAAGAGGTGGAGGATTTTCCTAATCAGTGAAGCTAGAGTTCCAATCTATATTCCTCCTGTGGTTTTTTTCATGTTGTTGAATGCTAATTATTTAAAAAAGAAGTAGCTTTTCTGAAATACAATGACAGATTAGATAGGATTGGTATGGGTAAGAGTATTGTTTCTGTTCAAAACCAGGAGATTCCCCTGAGGTAAACTTCTCTGAAGCCTTTGAATGGCTCAGAGCACAGCTGTCACTGTACTGCTCTAAGAAAAGTGAGGAATTGAACTTTTCATTAGCAAAATGTAATAATTTAGCATAATAATAGTGATTACTTATTGCTCATTAATTGTTGTTATGTATTGATCAAAAGGACTTATAGATGTGATGTTTCTGCTCTGGATTTTGATGAACTGATACCAATTAGTGAGCAGCATGTTAGGTACAAGCCAGAGGGACTGAAATAGCCAGGTCTGCCATGAAAGCTTCCAGCTTTCCATTGCTGTAGGAAGGGAATCTGATGGTGACCTATACAGAGATTTCTGGAGCAGTGTGGTCCTAGCCACGGGTGAGCCCATCAACTTCAGCTCTCTTAGGATGCCATCCACTGAGAACATGTAGCAACCTCTTTGTATGCTGAGGATTTGCTGCCTAGAGGCTTAATTCTCCTAACTGCTTTCTCCCTGACCTCATGGGAAAGTTTGCTGTTGTCAAACCAGTGTGAAAGACATCAGCCTGCTCAGGAGAACATTCTCTTTAGGTCTCTGACTGTGATAAATCTAAACTTCACAAGTACCAGCACTATAATTTTTGCTATCTTAGTCCTTGAAAAAGTGGGAGCCGTAGCCTTCCCTCTGTGTTCCCTCTCTCTGTTTTCTGCTGATACCCAGTTATTTGGTATATAAGGGAACCAAAACCTTGCTCTTCATGGCCAATCTCTGCTTTGTCAATTCTTTGCCAAGAGCTTTCTTTAGGAAAACTATTATTGCTTAGACACCATTGGAGATGTTCCCATATCTTATTCCATCATCTTTAATCACGCTGAGTGTCAAGGTACTGCATCTTTGCTGGACTAGGTACACATGCAACTTGCTTTTGCTTCAAAAGCCAAAGCCCATTTTGAATTACATGACAAGTTTATCTACCATTAAGCTTTTAATCAAAGATGAAGATTTGAGGATATGTAGATCATTCTTCCACAGTTATTGGGATAAATTAATTGCAGCTAATCCTAGCAGTAAAACTTACTTGCAACTCAATAGCAGTTTATTGCCGTGTTTAGGAAATTCAGGTGATTCTCTTCCCATTTACTGATGTGAAATTCATCCTATGATAAGATATAAAGAAACACAAGTAAACTACGTGTAGTGATCTACCTCATGCAGCATCAACCAGCCAATGCTCCAGTTTCTTTCGTGGTGCCATGGCTCAGTGTATGCTGCCTGCATGCCTTCAAGCATCCTTATGCAATGCCATAAGAAGAGGGTATTAAGCCTTGCTCAGAGATCAGAGCCTCTGGACAGCTTTAGTTTTTAATCTCTTTCAGCGTCGTACACCTCGCACGAATGATCTGGCAGAGGACTTTGTAGGGTTCAAAAGTTCTGTGGCCACAGATGGGAAGGACATGCATTTGGTGTGGATGTGCTCTGCCATCTCTTGTCTTAACAGCTTGCAAAACATTTGCAAAGGCAGGCAGTGCTTTTTCTTCCCCTTCCCGTTTTGCTGAATCTGGTTTTTCATTTACTTTGATTTATCATTGCACATAAATCTGGAGGTATCTTTGCACAACCTGCTGGAAAGCTGCATGCTGGGTTTGCTTGTCTCAGCTTTCCTCAGCCCTGCAGCACAGCCTCACAAAGCTGCAGAGAGGTATGGTGGTAGGCAGGTCAGTAACTGAGATGATACAGGGAGACGTCCTCTTTTCCTGCACAGGATCCATGCCTAGCACCTGCCTGCCCTTGCCGCAGCACCAGCACATGCTGGTTGATCCATCAGTGCTCTGCAGATGAGCAGCAGGTACCCATAGGTGCTGCTGCCAGCAGAAAGAAGGGCATGAGAAAACCTCTCCCTGCACGTGCCACCAGTGCTGCTCTGAAACATGCTGGAAATCAGCTCAGCTCATGGGATAAACAGCTATCCAAGAGGCAGTGCTTAGTCTGTGGTGAATTCAAGGGTGGATCTCTTGACCTTTCCTGGCAAAGCAGGCACAGTCCTAGCATCTGCAGGCAGATGTGATGGTGAGAGCCTGCACAGCCAGGCAGCTGCTGAGGCACAGAGATTTATTGCAGCATTACAAGATTCACACTGATGGGAGGAGAGGCTGCTGTACATCCCAGGGAATATTTTCACCGAGTCTAGTGCAACCCTAAAGTTTGTGAACCATGAAATAAGATTTCTCTTTAAGAGAGAAGCATCAGCCCTTACTGAATTATCCAGGTATTTTCTGCTGTTTTAAATCACCCCTCCCTGGGTCCCCTGAGACCTCTCTCATGGCAGCAGTCGTTCATTAGGTAACCCAAGAGCTTGCTGGGATAGCAGGAGCAGGCACCCATCCACAGCAAACAACCACCAGTGTGCAGCTGCAGTTGGGAGCAACTGAATTCCTTCAGCATGGCCCATTTTACCTACACTTGGGCAAAATGGTATGGGCTCCTTCCAGGAGAGGGGATTTATCACCTTTTGTGGTGCTGGAGCCCTAGAGCTGTGTGAGGAGCTGGGGCTGACAGGAGGGGAAAAGAAAATTTTGGTGAGGTAATTGGCACAGATTATAATTCCTTGAATTAAGGAGAGTTTTACATTGTGCTAGAAATATTTGCATGATTCTGAACCTAAAAGACTGATTTGGGAGGGTCTGACTGGCCGGACGAGAGGTAGCCTTAAGCATCCCTATTTTGCAGTGGCACTTGGGAGAGCAGACCTCTGGAACATGTGGGGATCATACAGCATTGCAATCCTAAGAGCTGGTGGAGAGGACATGTTCCAGTTCTTCCAAAATCCTCACTAAAACCTCATGAGTGGCAAGTGCTGAATCCATGGTCAGGCAGTGCTGATGCTGCCGGTTTTGCTGGTGCGGGGCGATACATAACATGAGGAAGCTGTCCTTGCTTCCTTGTCCCCATTCCCATTTCAGATTCCAAGGCAGCCAGTGGTCTGTGGGTTGCAGTTTGCTGCTCAGAGGATTAACATGTTGCCCAGGACATTATTGACTTAGCCTTCTGAGGCAGCTTAGCATTGTTCACACTCCTAGTTTAAAAGGGAGTGGAACCTGCAGTTGAAGAGGGAATGTTCAGATCCTCCTCCACTTTCTCCTTCAGAGACATAGACAGAGGTTGGGGCCTCAAGTGCTGGACTGCTGCCCTCTCACTGCCCTTTGCTGCTCATAGAGAGGAATATTTACCATTGGTGGGAAAAGGATGCTACAGAGCAGTCCATGACATTGGCATGGAATGTGGCTTGGGAAGCTGTGTGCCACATGGTGCCACTCTGTTCTGTCTCATGGTACTTTATCTCCTAGAACAGTGGTTTTGTGATAAGAAACTGAGAGCTTCCCTACAATGAGACACTTTGGTGGCCACATGTTTCTTTCAGCTGGAGCACTCCATGATGCTGATGCCAGAAGTTGTGAGTACTCCTGGACTGACAGATTAATTATTAATTGATGAGGCTTATGAATTTTTCAGTGTTTTCTCACACTGTGCATCACAAAGTGAAACCACCTTTTATGAGACAAAGATCTCTTCTAAAGCCCTACATCAAAGCTGCAAAATTGTCACCCATATTGTGATCTTGTTCAGCCTTCACATGAGCATGTTTGCTTTGAAATACTTAATCAACCATTTGCTGAGCTACAGAGCTCCCAGCATGTCAAAGGATGAGTGCCTTGAAACTTTCCCTTTGAGGCTTTTGGCACCTATAACCATACATGACACATGCATTTGGCTGCATTAATTATTTTGGGAGGACTTAAACCAGGCTTAGGAAGGACAGGAGTGGATCACAGCTTTTGTCCTTGTCCTCCACCCAGGGAAAGTTATTCACCAAGTGGAACTTTCAGACCCACCATCTGCATGGTGGTGTGCTGGACACAGGGATGGAGAAAATTAGTGTTGAGGATGGCTGAGAGTGTCCCCAGCCAAGGCAGTCAAGGAGGGATTGCCCATTCCTTGGTGCTGATGCTGCTGTGGGGAAAGACCAGCACAGGCTGTAGCTGAGGGTTTCATGGAGACCTGGACTAAATGCTTTCATTTCCAGATGGTGAAGAGCCAGGTGTGTTCCCATTCCCATTGCAGCACAAAGCATGTTGCTGCAGCTCAGCATTTGCATTGCCCTTTAAAGTGTTTTTTTCCAGAATCCTATTGCAAATGGCTGGTCCTCTGCAGGAGCACAAGGTACTGGATTCACCTCCACATTGTAACCTTTCTCAAGGGAGCAGAGATGCTTTCAGACAGGTCCCAGTTATGCTTCAGGAACAGGGATGTTGTGACACTTGCTGCCTTTGCTGGGAAGCAGTGATCAGCATTAGCAGTGACTGGCAGAGAGGGATTAAATTGTTAAATGGTCCCAGTGGTTTCTGGCTGGGGCTGATGGCAATTATACCGACAATACCTGTCATGTCCACAGCATAAATGCCAGACATTGAAGGCTGTATCTGTACGTTGCATCCTGTCATTATAAATCCTCGTAGCTTACAACAATGTTATTTCATTATAAACGCTTGTAGCTTACAACAACGTTATTTCCAGCAGTGCTGAGCTCAGAGCGTGGGGATAGCTCCTATGTCGTGTTTCACTCACCTGTGCCTGTTGGGAGTGTGCCTCATCAATCCATGTTTGGTGGCTGATGTATCCACTGTGCTCCTACCAACCTGCTGAGTGCTGAGCACAGTGTGTCACTTGTGCCACCAGCATCGTGCCCAGGCTGGGTGGGTTGGCCCTGGCTGCAGCCCTCTTGCTGCAGCTGATGGCATGAGGACTGTGCCCTGCTCAGTACCCAGGCATGTTGGTTGGTCTGGAGTGTGAATCCAAGCAAAGCTGCTTTGGGCATAACAAGGAAGGAAAAAGGAGGGCAGCCTGCACTGCTCGAGCATCTCATTTGGAGCCAGGGCTGCGATTGTAAATGGTTTGGCTTTAAGCTGTGATAAAGCAAAGCTGGAGCTTTAAAGATATCACACTTTGATGCCAAAAACATGGGGGTTTAAAGCCCCGTAACACTGTTCGTGTCCTTGCGCTGCCTTCGGCATTTCCTGGGATGAGTGGAAGTGAGCCTGAGCTCCTGGCTATAAAATCTGTATGGCTCAGGCTGAGTGATACGTGGGAGATCTCCTACACAGCAGCCAAACGGTTCAGACGTGGGTTTGGTAGGTGCCTGTGCATCTTGTTGAAGATCTGACCTAATTAGGTTGGTTGGTTTGCATCTGCTTCTGCCCTTCAAAGGGGTAGAGGGATTATTTCCCATCTTTTGGGGTAAGAGGAGGAAAATTCACTCAGTGATTTTGTTTCAGGGGGATGGAAGCAGAGTTTCTCCTGCAGGCCAGCAGCTGGGTCTTACTGGCAATCAAAACTGTCAAACTCTCATGATGAACATTTTAAACCTGTTTCTTTCATTTACCAAGGCCCACTAAAAATTATTCCTTATTAACAGTTTAGGTGTAACAAAACCCTCTCTTCTGCAAGGCCTTTTTCTTGCAGTCATACCCTCACCAGGGATTAAGCCAGGCACCTGCCCTGGATTGCCTGCAGCAATGGGCTGACTGCAGTGCTGGTCAGTTTTGGGTTCCAGTTAGAACCTGATCTACATATGGTTTTTAATTTTTATTATTTTGCTTTAGCAACTGTTACACTAACTTAGATAATCTCTGCAGGGCAGGCAGAAAGAACTAATGTCGTATGCGGGTAGACATATGAAAACATCTAATTTACCAGCAGGCAGTTGGGTAATGATCAGTTGAGAATTGCAAATTATGTACGTCATGTATTTGTGGCACACTGCTGAAGAAAAGCCCAGTGCATATGACAAATCATATATATACTGAAATTTATAATACTTTTCACATTTAATTGACTGGGGCGACCTTGTGATTTATATCTTTGTTTTATTCATAGCACACCCATAACATAGTCATAATGCAGAACAAAACTAATTCAGTTTCTCTTTGACTTTGTAAATCATTTATGTATTTGGCTGTCAAGTATTTGAATATAAAGTGAGCATGCATACGGCAGATAATAAATAGCTGATTCTCTAGTTAAGAAATTGAGTTTTAATGATATTAAGGTCTGTGTCGCTTTACTTGAGTGTTTGGTCTTGCTTAGATGGCATGCCTCACATTTGCCCCTTGCCTTATTTCACAAGCAAAGTATATTTTATGGGCACCAGCATTACTCTCTTAATGGTCCTATATAGTGTTATGACTGTGTAAAATATACTTGGCTTGCTTTGGTGGCAGCAGGAGCCTTTTCCAGGCACAGGAGGAGACAGTGGTTGAGCTGTTGTGTTGCTACTCTTAGTCACAAGAGATCTGCTGGAAGGTGCCAGGACAGGGAGGAACTGCCTCATTGGTATCATTCTGTAGACAATAACAAGAAAATGTTATTTTAGCTACTACAGACTGTGATTGCTTTCCTAAAGATGAGTTTTTGCCATAGACCCATCATGCAGAGTCATTGAAAATGCAGCCTGTAAAGATTTTTGTTTCCTTTAAATACCAGGTTATTTGGCCTGGCACCAGTACTTAATCTTGGGAAGCACAGCCCTGGAAAGCAATACCTTACCCACTCGACCACAGCCACGGAGGCTGCCTAGGGTGCTTGTTGCCTCCTAAGAAAAATGATCTTTTGCAGTCAGATCTCTCCTTGACACCTGTAGCATCACTGGAAAACATCTGCAAAATCAAGATAGTGCACAAAGTGTGAGCAGTTTGCTGCCTCATTATCATACCACAAAACCAGCCCTCCTCCACAGCAGCATCCTCCATTTCTAAATTTAGCCCCTGAGTTATTTTGGGTAGTGTGTGATTAACCTCAATTACTGTAGCTCAGATGGAATTCAAATAATGCCCCCTCTTCCAGAGTTGCAAAGAAATGGCAATCTGGGGCTGTACATTTCCTACCCTTAATGAAGCAGCTCTGAGAGCTGCTTGCACACTGGTGCAGGATAGTAGTGAGGTGCATTTGTTCATGGAGAAATTAATGGGGGCAGCTGATGCTGAAAGGTACTGGTGGTCCATGGCTCTGTACTGGTTTGGGGATCAGGAATATAAAGATGATGACAGCAGATGACGTGGCGCAGATGGTGTGAATGAAACCACTGAAGCTTCAATGGATTTGGATCACAATCAGGACACTTTGTAGTCTTCCTGAACTAAATCAGTAATGAAGGCTTTTAAAAGCTCATCAAAAATACACTTTCCCTCAACCTCAGCCACAGTCAATGTCATCTTTCTGGAAAATCATCAGCACAAATACAAACCTGCACATGTATTTGCAGTATGTAGATCTGCACGAGTGTGTGTGAGAGAGGGGAAGTGTGGGATGCGCAGGCAGACGGATGAGGAGATGCTGTGGAAAGTGGTGGGTCACGGGGAAAGCACCATGTTTCATCCCATGCAGGGAACACTAGTGGATGAGCTCATCACTCATCAGGCTGAGAATTGGAACTTTTGTCATCACTGTAGCTGTAACTTTCCAGACTGCACTGCACCAGCCAAGCATTTCTTCTGTCAAGCAGTTTGTCTCCAGAGAAGGATAAAACCCAGGGAGGTGGTTAGCACAACCCCAAGCCAGCAAATAAAGCTCCTTTACATGTAGCATTCGGTGGGAGCGCTGATCCATGGCAGCTTGTGGCAGTTGTGTTTGCTGATAGCCAGAAGGAGCTGATACTTTGAAAACAAAGGCAGCATTAGGATGGAGGAGCCAGCTCTCCTGCCTGGACTTAACGTTTGCTCGAGGAGGTGAACCAAAATCATGAGGTTTTGCACCAGGCTGAGCTTGGGTTTGTGCATCATGGGAGGAGTGGTGCCGTGACCACCCTGCTGACCATGTGTCTAGCTTTGTGCCATGGGCAAAATTACCCCAAAGGAGTCTAAAGAGTGATTAGAATCTCAAAAGCAGCTATAAAATTGCCACCTCATTACAGCAGCTCTCAGCTTATTCAAGGACCAGTTTGATTATGTGCTTTTTGCTGTTCTGTGATTTTATGCCTCTGTATTCCCACTAAAAAATAACAGACCTGCCCCAAGTCCTGCCAATGGGAAACAGTTCTCAGCAGTCAAGAGTGCCTTTTCCACGTGTGCTGCAATCACTTGCTTAACTGGCAGAAACAACATTTTATCCTCAGAAGACATTTCAGAGCCAGGCAGATGCCAAACACTGAACCACAGGGTTCAACCCAAAAAAATTTCTGCTGAAGTCTGCAGGAAAACTGGTGGCACAAATTGGGTGGTAGCACAGGGATGCAGCAATATGGGAGAAAAGAGAAATAAAATAAGCAAATGCAATTCCTGTGCATTTCTGCTGAGCCACCTTCTGTCTTTTTTCTGGGTGGGAAGAGAAGGTGGGTGTGTTTGGCTTGGTGATCTGGTCCTGCCCCAACACAGGGCGCTGTGGTTTCCTAAGCACCAGCAAAGTGATAGTCTTCAGAGGGCACCCCACTTTCCAGGTGTTTGGATAGTCACCATCATGGCACACAAGGCAAAGTGGATGTAAGAACTCAGGGTGAGGATTCTCAGCCCTAGTAGGTAGCTGGGCATCAAAACTGTCTGTCTTGGGATAGTGAACGTGGTGTGTGTCCTTTGTGGGGGCTTCTGTTCCAGAACATGGCCCATCACCACACCCTTTGTGCTATGCTTTATTGATAATGTAGTACAGCTGGTCAGCCTGAAGAACTGGACTGTTAAAGGTACTGCATCAGTTAATTTTTCACCTTGATTTACCTTTTGTTTTTATACAGCTGGACAACCCAGATGAGCAAGCAGCACAGATCAGACGCGAGTTAGATGGACGTCTCCAAATGGCAGAGCAAATTGCCAAGGTAAAAACAAAGTCTACTGTTATTAATAAGCTCTTCAAGTAGAGGTATATAAGTAGTTGGATGCAGCTCCCAGATCCTGTCATTCTCTTATGTGTTTTCTTCTCCCAATAATTACCAGTTAAAAATTATGAGATTTTCAACTACAAACAAAGCAACAAGTACAGATGAAGCTGTTGTGATGTGCATTTCTTGGAATGTCCTGATGAGCTGGGGCAGTTTAACTTCCTGGAAAATCCCTTACGAATCCTCAGCGGTAGGGAAGATATTGTCAAACTCTGTCAGACTTCTATGTTAGGTGATAAGGTTGGTGATGGCACACAAAAAGGAGCCAGGAATTACCCTAATGGGGTTTGTACTGTTTGCTGGACTGCTGGGAGCCACAGTTTCCTGTCTGTAGGTAAATGCTGCTTCAGATGTGCTGTCCCAAACAGGTTCACACTATGCACAAGAGAAGTCAGGCTAGTGTCGCACTTTGTGGACATCACTGCTGCCTGGAGCAGTGACTCAGACCTCCCAACAGTTTTGATAACCAATCACATGGCTAAGATCCCTAGAGACTCTTCTGTAAGGAGCCATCTCCCTAGGAGCAAATCACATCCTCACACAGTGCAGATTTACGTGGCCTACGAGGAACCATAGATGGAGAGAATCCTGTTGACATCAGTATGACCAAGATTTTATCCTTGCCTCTAATCAGATGCTCTGAGTCACCGATAAAGCCCTAATGGGGCTGAAGTCATTGGGAATGATCTATCTGTCTGTTCTTGATAATCAAGAAACCATTACTAGGAGGAAAAGAAAAAGGTCTAATCAGAGAGACAAGCTCAGTCTAGGGGCCTGCCTGTCAGCAGCAGTTCTCCCAGCACTGAGCTGTGCTCAAATTGTTTTTTTTTCTAAGAAAAGTAATATCAGAGCATTTGCCACCACACTGATATCCTTGGGTGTGAAAACCAGGGCACATTCAGTTATGGTCGGGCGCTAGCAATGATCCTGGTGATGCCTGTGCATTTCCTCCTCACTAACACTTCTGTTAAACAGCTGCTGCTGTTATGTCTTTGGGGACGTAGGCTCTGCTTTTCCCCACTTCACTGATAAAATTAGTGAGGTGGCCAAGGATCACATGGCCAAATAATGGCACAGCAAACCAGCAAGGTGACTGCAGGATGTTTGTTCAGCATTCGGCCCTTTGCCACTTCATTGTTGTTAAGAAAACCTGCAGTATTTATTTGTGATGAAAGGTAAACTGCTGCACAGAGTGCGGCTGCTCCAGTTCCAAGATGCATGGCCAGGCCCAGGGTGCCAGAATGAGATTGCTTGGTTTCGGTGTTTCATTTTCTCTTTATGGCATGTGGGACAACAATATGCATGATTCAGTAGCAGCCAGCAGAAGCAGCAGCTTCATGAATTATTTTTTGCGAACGAGAATTTGCCATTTCCATTCTTCCCCCAAGGATGTTGAAAACAAACCATGACACTGCTGGCCCTGAGAGAGACAGTCAGGGGAAACTCCTCAACTTAACCTGACATATCCCTGTGCGGAATTCAGCCTTCAAAACACGACTGTGCAGCTTGGAGGGTGGTTTAGAGTAAAAGGGACTTACCTGTGATCCACTTGGCAGCTATTGATATTTAATCTCCTTCATGGTACTGCTGCAGGCCTTCTCTCTGGAATGTCAGGTCCCACCAGCATCTGCCTACAAGAAACCGTGTTCTCTCAGACCCATGAATATCATCTTTTGGAAGCATCCAAATGACCTTTTGAATCCTTCTCTGTATCCTCCTTTCCGGGCAAGGCTGCTTTCCCTCTAGCAGAGGGCAGGTTCACAATTCAGCTCAGTGAAAGGATAGCATTTCCAATTTTATCTCCAATTTGCAGCTTTTAATACAGATTTGCTGCACAGGGAGGCTTACAGCGCTCACGAAACCAGCCCTGAGGTAGCTGTCTTGGAGATTCCATGCTGGAGGCATATTAATGCCTTGTTAATAAATGAAGAAATTCACACTAGGACATTTGCACTTCAGAGGCAGCAAAAGCTGTGGAGTCTATCAAGACCAGTGGCTCTGCAAGCCTTGTCTGACCTGTTGTGTGACCTTGAACAAATCACTGTGCACACCAGCTTTCCTGCCTCTGGATACCAGAACACAGCTCTGGAGTTTTTTTGCCTTCCCATGTGCCCAGGAGAGTGCAGCTCAGCACAGCTCTGGGGCAGCATTAGGCAGGGTCCCCCACTGAGACTGGCTCCATCAAAGCACATAAGCCCAGACTTGGAGCCAGCCAGCCTGGGTATCATGCTCGAACTCAAGCAGATGTTTTAAAGCTGAATCTGGACCGCCTTTTCACTCTGCGTGTTGTACTTTTCCAGCAGCTAAATAGAGCAGCATTACAGCTGAGAGCTTAGTGATGCCAAGGCAGACGTATATTTTTCTCTGCAGTAGCAAGTGCTCTGCTGTCCTGTAGTGCCTTTTCCCCCACCCAGTCACATGGCCTCAAGGACAAGGAGGAGCATGTGTGGGGGCAACTAAATGAGACCTTGTGATGACACCAGAGCAATAAGTCCATCTGGGGGTGGACCCACTCTGCTGCAGCTTGCTGGACTGGTCATTTCTCACAGTCTCTTATCTGCTTCTCTCCATGCTTGTCCCCATTCCTGTTCTTCTCTGTGCTCCAAGTACATGCAGAGGCAACTAAGGCCCTTTCTTGCTGTTGTCTGCTTCTCTTGGTAGTGTCTTGCTCCAGACTTCCCCTAGCTTCATCTCCAATATGATGGGTCACTGGAAACCACACCTGCATCTCTGCATTTCCATCATCATTTAAATTGTTATGCATCACTTCAAACTACCCATTTTTAGCCTCAGCATGAGAAGTTGCTGGTGGCACACAGTGAAATGTCTCTGTCCTTGCTGCACTTCTGAAGAGGTTTGTGGGGGCAGTGCCAAAATTGCAGTCCCTGGAGAGATGGATGGCAGCAGGGTAAAAAAAGCAATAATGTCTGAACATCATTGCTTCAGCAGTAGTTCTCAAAATCTACAAAACAGTTGCTTGTTTTTTTTTTCCTTGGGGTGACTTCCAACTTATATAATGCATAGACAATAAAGCAGACTGATGAGGTAGTTTATCTTACGCCAGGTCTAATTTACATGAGGGAATTACTTCCCAAGATTGAGACTGGAAACAGATGACTGTATTTTAACTGCTTGGTGCGAGTGGTGCTGTGTGCTGTGCTTGTAGTGGGTAAGCTATTGAGGACTGATGCAAAAACTAGTGCAGTGGAGTACTTTTTCAGCAGCCTGATGACACTCTTCTAGAAGAAACACGACCTTGTTTTCTTTTCTAACATACATTTTGCGAACAGCTCTTTACGTTATTGTGAATTGCCACCAAGATGCTTTGCACGTCAGCCTCACATTCCCCTGCTGCAGATGCTGCCTCACTGCCACATGCCTTGCACAGTGTCTCGTAACCTACTGAGAGACATTTGAATCCTGAGCAGACTCAGGGCATGGGAAGAGTTGTCAGAAGATGTAGGGCTCAGAGCAGTGATCCTAACAGAGTCAGAGCATGGGCAGCAGTTCAAAGCTGAGAACATGCATTGGGGAACATCATGTTTTGCTCTCACTGTCACCTTTGGTTTGAATGTTTAAATATCCTGTTGACAAGCAGCACTGGAGGGTCCCACAGTGAAAGATGGTCTTTTTGGAGAGAGAGTTAGGCCCTAGCAAGTAGTAGAAAGGGTGTTTTACCTCTTCTTCCAGTTGGGACCACATGTTTCTGCCCACAGATTGCTGATTTTTTCTCTTTGGGCTCCTTTCACACCTGGAAAACCAATGGAGCAAGTGCTCAGAAGTGTTTTAAAAAGAGCTGTCACATTTGGGAGACAGGAAAACATGCCCCTTACTGTCAGCATCTTTTGAATCCTTAGTAAATTGCTGTCAGTCACAAAGTTCAGCTGAGATCTGGCCTGGAGTGTTTGTAATTGTGAACACATACATAGGAAAAATTGCATTTGCAGATAGAAGAGTCAATGAAATGCAAGTACATGCAAGAAACAGGAAAGTTGGACAAGTACCAAGTAGTAATTCTATGGGAAGCTAACAATAATGTTTCTACATTACCCAGGGGGAAGATGTAATTTGTCATCTGGTTTGTGGGAGTTCCCTGCTCACAAACCTCTGCAGATGATCCTGGGGGATTCTCCCTGTGCAACAAGTTGTTGCTGATTGTCACAGCCATTCATTCTGTTGTGTTTGTTTCCAAATCCAAGGAGCGCAAGTTTCCCAAGTTTGTGTCCAAAGAAATGGAGAACATGTACATTGAGGAGCTGAAGTCATCTGTCAATCTCCTGATGGCAAACTTGGAGAGCATGCCTGTGTCTAAAGGAGGCTCCGAGTTCAAGCTGCAGAAGCTGAAACGTAGCCACAACACCTCCATAATTGACATGGGAGAAGAAAACGAGAACCAGCTTTCCAAGTCAGACGTTGTGTTGTCGTTCTCCCTGGAGGTAAGCATCACACACAGAACAGTGTGCAGAGTTGGTGGGAGCAAAAAAGCACAGCAACCAACTTCTGCTCAGTTCAAACTGAAGTTGGATGGAGAGAGGTGAGTAGAAATCACTTTGTGGTCTCCCTGAGGAACAGCTCCTCTCTGATTACTGCAAGATTTGCCTGTGATCAAACACTGTGTCCTTTCTGATGTCTCACCATCTTGTTGGAACAAACTGTGTGATATACACTGTCTGGCATTTCCTGCTGGCTCAGAAATCTGCATCATTAACTGACCTCTTCATGCAATTTGTTACTGAGTTGTACCCCGGTAACCCTAAGCCTGTATTGTCCCCAAAAGCAGTACAATAATGCATCACCATAAATGTCAGTATGTTTAATTACTGCCAGTTAGAGGTGTCACTGTGTTTCCCTGCAAGAATTGCTTCCTCTTTGAAGAATTGTTAGAAATTGCTGGGGTTTGAATGCACCCAACAGATTGGCTTGCAGTTTGTGTGGAAATACTGTGCTGTGCTGGCTTGCTCTTTGCTCTGTGTTGAACACTGACTTTCTGCTCAGCACTCCACTGAGCAGTTTGTCTGTGCAGCCCAGGGGAAGGCAGAGTGCTGCGGGACCTGCCGCTACCTCCGACACAGGCTGCCCCAGTCCTGGAACAGTGTTATTCAGTAGCTGTTTTCAGCCAACTCAGTTGTTTTGTGCAAACATATTTGTGGGCTATTTGCAGTCATATTTACTTCGAGGAGCCATCAGCTCACCCGTACAGAATTGTTGTTGTCTGTCAATGAGTGGGTTTATGTCACATTGTCAAAACAGCTATCAGGCTGGAGTCAAAAATGTAGGATGCAGAAAAATGATGAAATTCTATTTTTGTGTAGTTTCCTGTTTGTTTCTCTTGGTAAGGGGTCTCTTCTTATACATATCTTGCCAAAACAAAACTTAACAACACTGGTTGTCCAGTCTCAGTTAAACTCACTAGATATCTGAAACCATCTTTACAGGATTCAGGTCAGCCTTACTTAAAAATAGGGCTGTGAACCCAGAGATGGTGCCTTCAAGAGCAGCATCAGATAAAGCCTGACTTCAAGCATTCCCATACAGACGAGCAGGGAACTATCACAAAGCAGTAGACCTCCCTGCTGCAGAAGCCTGTGCAGCAGGTACAGCTGTGCATAAAGGGACTCATCCTTACAATGGGGTGTCTCAAACACTTTGCTCCAGCTGAACCCCATCTGGTGGGAAGCAGAAGCTCAGTGAAGCACTGACTTCAGGAGCTGGCAGGTCTGGGCACTGCTCAGTGCTTGAAACTCTTGCTGCATGAGAGCTTTTACTGAAAATGTGCACTCATTAGAGGGTTTGTGGAGCTCTGTGTGCCAGGGAGGAGATCCTCAGCTCAAGCCAGATCAGAAGACCTGAGCAGAGCTGTTTTAAACCCCTGTGTATATACTTAATAGGTAGCTGTAATAAAACATGAACAGAAACTCCCACAGTGCTTCTTGTAGAAATGTTTAAGATATGTAGTTAATGGGATTAATCACCTTTAAAAAAAAAAAGGGTAATTACCTGCAAGAAACTCAGATGGTGATGTCTTAATAAGAAAGATCCTTTTTAAGAAAGATAGAGAAATATTTTTTTACTGGGACCATAGGTTGACAGGACAAGGGACAACAGCTTTAAACTAAGAGGACAGATCTAGGTTGAATATAAGGAAAAAATGTTTATGATGCAGGTGCTAAGACACTGGAAAAGGGAACAACTGGGACATAGATGCTCCATCCTTGGAAATTGTTCAAGGTCAGATTGGGCAGGGCTCTGAGCAACCTGATCTACTGAAAGACGTCTTGCCAGAGCATGGGGGTTGGACTAGGTGATCTTCAAAGGTCAACCCCAAACCATTCTGTGATTAATCTTGAAGACAGGCTTTTGACACAAGCTGAGTAGTTGTGTGCTTTTTTTTCTGGATTGCACATCTTAAGGCACTTCTAGGTGGGACAGGACCATGTCTGTGAAGCTCATCTCCTGAAGCTTGGTACAGCCCTGGGCACCCAGTGGTTTCAACAAGTCCATGTGCAGTCAGAGGGAGTTCAGGTTTCCATACAGACCTTGCTGGCTGCTGTGGTCCCCGCTCAGCCTGGGCAGTGTCACCCTCCTTGCCCATCTGCCAACATGAACATCTAGCAGCACATGGAGGACCCCAGCACTGGCTGAACCTATGGGTTCAGAAGACAAAGCATTGTCTTTAACTGCTCCTCTTATATTTCTTTTTCTGCCCTTCAGGTTGTCATCATGGAGGTGCAGGGTCTGAAGTCACTGGCTCCCAACCGTATTGTGTATTGCACCATGGAAGTCGAAGGTGGGGAGAAACTGCAGACTGACCAGGCTGAAGCCTCAAAGCCAACGTAAGTCTTGCTTTGCTTTTTGGACTCTCCACCTATCTCTGCCCTCCTGAGTCGCTGCAGATAGCTCTGGCTCCTGCACTGTGAGGCCAGAGGGAACTCTGAGAAGCAGAGGAGAAACATGGCCTTCCGCACATGCAGAGTGTCATGCTGCAGCTAAGAATGGCACATAAGCCCTGATTGAGAAAAAGAAGTGTTAATGAGAGGCTTATGTCTCGTGTGGCCATAGAGAGATAAATTTGTGTCTGTACGTAAGGACTTTGCTAAATGAGATGGAGTTAAGCATGTGCTTAGATAAGTACTTGTCTGAGTGTCCATCTGAACTGGTGCCATTGGGTGTAGGTATGTTATCTCGTCCTCACTGTCAGGGTTTGTGCAGTCCTACAGGAAAGAAAACAGCTGGTGGGGACACGCTCTGGCAGCCACAGCCAGAGGTAGGAGAGAGGAGCTGGGGAAAGCTTGAAGTCACTCAGTTAAAGCTTTATCTGAGGCTGCTCTGACCTGGTCCCATTCAAGGGCAGAGTCTTTTTCTGTCCTTTTTTGACCTGATTCCCAAATCCCCACTTTTGATCCCATACTTGGCTTTCTTTTGTCTTAACCAGGTGTTGTTATAAACCTGCTAGTAGTGATTGATCTTTGTTAATTTGAAAGGAGAAAATAATGAATGGCTTACTTGGTTTCCAATTTGTGGGATTAGTGAGCTTGAAACACTATGGATTTGAGGCAGTTTTCCTCTGGGTCACTGCAGAGATTTCACACTTAAATGAAGTTCTTAGTGCACATCCTCAGAGTGGAGAATTGCCAAGGTGGAATGAAGCCTCCTCCAAAAGTAGGGATCAGTGCAGGAGGGGTTGCTGTTGGGTTATTCCCTCTCTGTTCCCATATCCTATTCCCTCCAAGTGGCCAGTCCTGAGCTACATTTTGCCAGGAGCTTCCCAAGCTCGTGGAAGGAAAGCCAAAACTACCCAGCTGTGTTACATGTGAGTGCACAAGCACTGCAGGCAAATAGCTCAGGGGAGAGCAGAGCCAAGGGCAGGCTGCCTTCCCTCTGTGGCTGTCCTCTCGAGGAGGCACAGGAACTGCTGATGCCTTGTGCCCTGAGCTGCACCAGAGCAGTAGGAATCTGCAGTAAGTGGTTAAAAAACAATATTCCCAATCAGGGAAAGTGCTGCAGCCTGGCTTACTTTTCAAAACGCTTCAAAATCTCCTTCAGAGAGCTGCACTTGGAACAAAATTTCCATAAGAACCTAAAATTGTCACTATTTTAGGTATTTTTATTGCTTCAGTGGAGAAAGTTGGGCTCTATTTAGGGGAAATTACTACTATCCATACTGAAAAGCACATTTCTCTTGGGTTGCATGTACTTGTTCAGATTGGTCTACTCATCCCACTTTTGCTCAAAGGGTCTGTCCTTCCTTACACAAGCCTTCTTGCTGCCAGACATAGGACCATTTCTACAAGAATTGTTTGGAAAATAAGGACTGCAGGAGTGAACTCTTTAATTGAGTGGATCTTTTTATCATAATGAAATGTACAGTGTCTGGGCATGAAGCCATCAGCCCTCAGGAAAATGAAGCCAACGCTGAATGCTGCGGTGTGATGTGAGTTATGCAAGTCCATCACATCCATCCTCTCTCTGCACTGGCTCCCTGTAGAGGTGTGAGCCAGACTTGAATTCTTCTGGATTGCTCCAGCACTTGGGCAAATACCTATGGAAATGCCTTAGAAGGGGAGTAGGTTTAACAGTTGTATTTCTTAAGGGTCCTGGGGCTTTTAATTTCAAAACCAAAGACCAGCCAAGCTGAGGCTCTAGGATAACCTTTACAGAAACCAGAGGCCATCACAGAAAGCTTGTTCTTTTTTTCCTCTCTGCATCAGAAGTGCTTCTTTTACCTTGCTTCCCCTCCCAGGCACAGCAGCAGAGACACAGGAAACCAAAGCCCAATGAAAGCAATTTACTGCACTTAGATTCTCCTCTTGAGAAAATAAGTAAAGAGAGAATGAACCAGATGTGATATATTTGTCATGTTGCTTAATACAAGACTTGAAGGCCCTCAGGTAATCTGGTGATGAGGACACTGATAGAAACAGCTCAGAGAAGGTTTTGGTGCATTTTTGAGCTATGCTGTCTTAGAGACAAAAGATTTGTGGTTAGCCAAAACAGCCTTCTGGAACATATCTTTAGGTGCTGATGTCACTCTCACTGAGGTCAGTCACACCATGTTTGCTTGTGTACTCTTTATAATAAGCAAACCACTCCTTGATAAAGGAATCGACTTAGGGGAGGCATGAGGGACTGCTCTCCAGGGGAGCTTGTTCCCCAGTGTCACAGGATGTGTGTACTTTGGCAGGGACTGGTGCCTGGCCTGGGGGTGAGGAGCATGCTGCAGGGATTTTGAGCCTCAGCACTGTGAAACTGTAAATACTGAAGCAGGTTCCTCCTGTATATCCCAAAACTTTTATATCTCAGAGGCTGAAAAAATGCAGGTTAAGTGTGTGTGCTCAGAAGATGTGGTGAACACAATTCTGGAAACAGGCAACATTTTCTCGGATTAAACTGCAAGTCTTGAAACTGAAATGCAGCTTTGCCATTGTCTGGAGGCTCTACAGGCTACAAAAGACTAAATTTCTCATAAGCATCAGGGGGGAAAGATTGCATTTGAACAGTAAGATTCACTTGAAGACTTCACTTTTCTATGACAGCCCTGTGTCCTGGGGTAAAGAGTGTTACAGGGCCACTCAACCTTGTAGTACATCTTTTCACCTAACTCATGGAGTTGTTCACTATATTCTCATGCATCCTTGAAATGCCAGTCCTCAGCTAAAACACTCAAGTCACAGCACACTGGTGGCAGTGACTGCTCTTCAGGGCTCCACATCCCTAATAGGAAAAAGCAATTCCCCAGTCAGGGAAGGGTTTCCAAAAGCACTGGTCTAGGGCTGTGGGATATTCTTCTTTAATCTTCCCTGGTGCAAAACCAGCAGTTTTTGAGAAAGAAGTGTTTGAAAAGCATCATAATGACTTTGGAGCTTCAATCTTGTTTGCAGATCTTGAAAGAGTCAGGACAGCAGCCACAAGTACCAAGTGATCAGATGAACTGATGTGAGGAGTGTAGCTCTTGGGGCAGCAGTAAATACTGGCCTTCTATTTCATCTCAGGCTTCATGTTAGATTCCTGACATTTAAGCCCAATCCCTTCATGTGAGGATTATCTGCCTCAGCATGGGTACATGGGATGGCATAGTTCTAGAGAAAGCCAGACCTGAAATAGCAAGGTTTATTTCAGATCAAGCTTGCAGTGTATTATTAGTAGTGCTTTTAATAAGTTGTGTAAGAAAAGGCTTTTGTATTACATCCTAACCCACAGATGCTTCTACAAAATATCCCAAATCCCAATGTGAGCAGGATTTTACTGCTTTTCACACTGAAACTGTATTCTTGCAGATGGTTGAGGCGTTTACTGCCCCCCTTCCCTGCATGCTGGCCTGAGATCTGCCCTCTGCATGTCTCCAAAATGCCCTTCCAGGAGCTATGGTCATAGTGCTGCTGTTTGCAGAGCCTGAGAACAGTGTTGCTGAAGGATTTGGGCATACCACAAAAGATCCAGTCACAACACCCTGTCCTGTGGTCTCTAAAGGGACTGCTGGATATATTTAAACAGTTATCTGTGCTTGTAGCAGTGCTCATGGGCTGTAACACTGGTTTCAGTATCTTATATCACTTTTCTCTGATGTGAGCAGAACAAAGGAAAACACAGAGTCCCAAACAACAACAAGGTCCTACATGTCTTGTGAATAAATGCTATATATTCACCTGGTCTTATTTTGGCACACAGATAAATCTTGTTCTCCCCTGACTCACAGTAGTGAAAATCAGGTATCCCTGCATTGAGCTCAGCTGAAACATTTGGGTTAAAAGCAGTAAATAACTGATGGGAGGAGAAGAATCTGGCCACCCTGTCTGTGCATTTTGGCATGCCCAAGAAGGGACAAAGGTGTGGGCTACTCCTCTGACTCTGGAAGTGTCTTCATTTTGAGGTTATATATCTGCCCTTGCAGAGCAGCCTCTTCAGTCCTAGTGCAAGGATTGTGCAGTAGCTCAAAGAATGAGAAACAAGGATGAGCTTGTTAATTTTGGAAGAGAAAAGACCACTCTTCATTACTTGGGGTTTTTCTCACACAGTTTTCTTCAGCACATTCTGTAGGGCAACATGCTGGAGAGAGGATACTCAATGGGTCTCATCTGGCTCCGTGCCACTTCTGATGTTGTTTGTTGTGACCAAGGACTTGGGCATTATCTTGATAAAGTAATGTCTTTGGTAAACTTCTAAACCCTTCCATCTCCTTTCCCTTAGCCACTGCCCTAGGATACAGGTGCCCTGTTTTATCTTTGTACTCTGATGCTGCTCTGTGATTTGTTTCAAGGTGCTCTGGCAGCTCAGCTGCTTATCTCTGCTGCAACAGGCTGTCCTTGTTCAGACCCCTACACCAAATCTCCAAGCTTATCACTCAGCCAGGGTTTTTGTTTCATATTGGTGTGCCACATCCATCAGAGCCTGCTGCATGACCATGAAGAGAGACAGGAACTGCGTAGCATCTTTCCTCAGTGCCATTCAGTCACCCTCTCCTTCTTCAGAGATGTGCACTGAGCAGCACAGGGAGAAGCCCTGCAGGAGGGGAGGCTGGCAAGCAGGGATGCCTTCTCTGTCTACATAAGGGGAAAATCTGGTCTTTTCATTCAAGAATCCCCTGCCTCAGGCCCTGGAGTTTGAAGTGAAGCCCAATGGCTTAGCACAGAGAGGAGCTTGATAGTAGCATTTTGTTGCTATAGTTAATATTTTGCTGCCACAGTGAGTTGGGAGATGCCGTGAACACTCCCCTGTGGTAAAATGGGAAAAGGCCTTCCGAGATGTATAGATTACAAATAAATATTCTGTATGCTGTAGAACTAATTTAGCTCTATTAAACTAAAGGGGTTTATAGTGATGGGAGTGAGAGCAGCGTTTAGCCCATAATTCATGCTGTGTATCCCTCAGTACAGGTGTTGGTGCTGTGCCTGGTAGGTCTCCTTGGGATATGTGCAGATCTGCAGTTCAGGAGCCTTGTCACTGCTCTCAGCACTGCTGTCCTGGCTGCTGGGACAGCCCCAGGGCTCTACAGACAGGCAGGAGAACCAGCTGCCTTACACTTCCCTGCATCACCTGGATGCTCCTGAGCCCACACTACGCTCAGAGCTGTTGCTGTGTTGCAGAGATACCACAGCATGGCAAAGCTCAGGCCCCAGACCTGCATGGCTATGCAGTTTTAAGCAGGCATTCATATCTGGGTTTGCATGCTCAGCTAAGCCCTGTGTGAGCAAAATTCATGATGCTGGGTAAAAAACAAAGCAAAGGGAAATTTTAGCAAATAGCTGCTTTTTAAAATTTTTTGGCTTTTATTCCCCTCCTCCTTCCTCTAATTGGCCTCAGCATTAAATATAAGCTGTCTTAATTATCCACACCGATTGGCTTGCCTTTCCAGTTGCATGATTTCCATTTCACAGCTGTGCAGATGTTTGCAACTCTTTCTCCTTAGGAAACCTCCAGGAGCCTTAGGAAAGTGTTAAAGCAGGTGACTGAGCGAGCTAACATCTGACACCATTGCTTCTGAGGCACAATCCTTGTCCCTGGTGTGAGGGTCTGAGCAGAGGGTCAGTCTGCCCCAAAGCATCTGTTGGGGAAATATCTTCCAGGAGACATCTTCAGCTTTGCTTTCTGCAAGCACTGGTGCAGGTACTCTGAGCCTGTGGTGCTGCTGGGCTAAGAGGTGACAATGACAGACAGGAATGTCAGGGCAGTTGCTTTTAACGCCTCAGTCTAAGGCTGAAGGGTACAAAGTAGTATCCAAATCTCTGACACAAGATTTCTTCACTTACAGCTATTTAGCATGCCTAGGAGACAGTTCTCCAATGAGATTGTGCATGGCTTTCCACCTGGAGGGTTCTGCTGTTAGCTCAGTCTGACCTGCTCTTCAAATCCCCTTCTGTGTATGTGACAGTATTTCCATAATGCTCCTGAGATTTATGCTGTGACGTTCCCATTTCTGAAAGTGGAGGCTGTGGACAAGTCATTAAGCACAGCAAAAACTGCACTAAAAAGTTATTACCCAGGTCCAAGCGTGTGATTACGGGAAGTCTTCATGCAAGTGATTTAATGCCCTTTTTAATTAGGAATTCTGAACCTCTTCTGATGCTTCCCCATAGCTGCTCTGCAGGACTGTTTCTTACCTGGCTCAGCTGCTACTCCAGCAACCATGAGGAGATCAAAAATTCTGCTTTAAATTAAGTAGCTGAGTTTTCCCCCAGAATAAAGGCAGGGCCCCACAGGGAGTCCCTTACCCCAAGTGTGACCCAAACAGCCACACTGCAGTGGAGCAGCTTTCCAGCCAGCTGTGGAATACTCTGCTGGGACTGTGGGTGGTGATCCCAGGTGGTCTCCTGCCCCCAAAGGTCTCATGTGCAGTCCTTCCTCTCCTGCACTACAAAGGTTATACTAGAAGCTGTGTTGAAGAATAATGAAGGCTTGTTTCTATAGACTTACCTCTTGTAGTTGATTTCTCCCGTACCAAGTAAGTGCAAACTCTGGCTGTGTTTTCCATGACCTTTAGAGTACACATAGCATTGCTTTCACATGGATTCTCTAGTGTCTAATAAGGGTTGAGCTCATGGACCTTCTCTTTCACAGATGAACGTGTCTCTTTTCTCACCAGCTGTCTAATTTCTTGAGTGTTCCTGTACACTTGGGAATTATGTATTCCTGTGATAGCACATACATTCAGATTTAAGGATTCCAGAAGGTGTGATGATGCCCAAGGCGATTTTCATCGACACCCGTCTGCTTCATCACTCCTATGCATGCAACCTTAAGATGGGATAGTAGAGACCAAAAGGACGTTGAGATGAGATTGAGATTCAGTGATCTGAATTAGTGCTAAATTAAGAGGAGGACTGCAAAATGCGAGTCCTGGGATACACTCAGTCTTGTTTATTGCTCGTGGTTGGTGTTTTCAAAAAAAATAAAGCCATGCCTTAGTGCAAGTTCTGCACGTCATTTGCCAAGGGAAATGGGGGGATGAGACATGTGAAAGTGCCCAGTTGTTGGTTTATTTATCAAGTACAATGTACAAGTAGTGCCCATTATTATTTAATGAGGGGTGCTGCTATTGCTGGTTGAAAGCAGAGTAGGGAGATAGAGAACATGCATATAAGAGTTAGTACTGTGTCTGCTGTCTGCACAGAGCTCTGGAGTGATAAAGCCAATCTGGACAGTGATTTCTCAACATTTAAGGTGTCCTTTCTGTGAAAAGAAGGTAGAGAGGCCTGTTGGTTTTGTGAACATGCTGTGTCTCCCAGTGAACCACAGCACTAAGTGTGAAAGTACTTAAAGGGAGCAATGTACTGTTGCCACTGCATGGGCAAGGAGGGCAGGGCATGTTCATGGAGAGAAGAGCTTATCACCTGCTGGAATTGCCCACTCATCCTCTCTGACCCAGGAGAAGCCAGGATGACTTTTCTTCTAGCTGTCAGAAGTTAGACAAGACAAACTCCATCCAAAGTGTATGGCTGGATTTGAGCTTCCTGTCCTGGATCTTGGCTTAGAAAAATATAGGACAGCAAAAATGTGAGTGATGTCACAACAAGAGATAGTCTCACACCTCTTGCTCCTCTCTTTGGCTGATTTTGAAAGGGTACCTTGTACAGTTTTCTGCTCTGTTTACATTTCACTGCTCTCCTCTACTGAATTTTTAAAAGGAGGGTCTAGACTATATTGGCACAAACCAGTAACCTGTATTTTCAGTCAGAGGATTTCTGTCTCCTTTTTGATGGTCTGTGCTTCTGAGATACTGAGTCTCTGTAAAGCTGGCAAGGCATGGACTTACTAAGTCCAAATCATAAGCAGACCTTAACCAGTGGCTGTCCTCTGCAGTTGTGTGTTTCTTCAGGGTGACAAGATTTGATAGAGATGATTACCCATGTCTGAATTTAATCGTTCTGTGAAAGGAGCAGATCTGTGGCTGTTTCAGGGGAGCATCTTTGGCCAAAGGAAGCTTTGATTAACGTGTGCATGGCATTGAAGTCACATTATACAAGAAGTGGTCACAGACAGTAAATGCACACAGAGGCATTTCATGAATGAAACCTTAACTCGTGCTCTATCCAAAGCAGATACACTGGTGGACCACATACAGTAGGCAGCCCTTGTAAAAGCAAGTATCCTTTCAGTTTGGACCTCCCAGTAAAACGGTGCTGGGCTTTCATTTCCATTTCCTCCTGCTGAGCTTTTCTCCTCTAATTGCACTAGTATTAGGCAGGAGCACAGAGCATTTGAAAGCAGTTGTCACTTAAATCACGGAAAGTAATCACACTGCTTATTTTCCTTGTTAATACCCCGAAGATTGGGGTGAATAGCATTGCCAAAATTTCTCATCCTAACCGACCGTGGTATTTCTGCCCTGGCCGGGGTGCAGCAGCCCGGGAGTGGTGTGTGGTCCTGGGCACAGGAGGTGAGCTGGGCTGTGCACAGGCATGGCAGAGGGACATTAATGCCATCTCGTGGCCGTAAATAGCTATTATGTGATTAAATCCACCTCCCATCCCTTCTTCCTTCCCCATGACACTTCCCCAGTATATCAATCATTCTCAGGAAACACAAATCAAGCTCTGTATTTTCTGTATAGGAAAGATCATCCTTTTTTTGGGTTCCTAAAGCTGTGCTGTCGGCCTCAGCAGCTGCTCTTGGCTGCAGTGCCCTGGCAGCCGAGTGACACGGTGCTGGCATGGGAATGGGGTCTGTGGAGACTGTGTTGTGTGAGCCACAAGCAGATCGAGTGCAGACCTTTGCAGGCTTTGCTTTGCTGCAGTCTCTGTCAGCTTTACCCTATTCCTTCTGCACCTTGCACACTCCGGCACAGATGTGATGCTCTCTGAGCCATATTTCTCTCTCAGCCGGCAGCATAGTGCTGCCGTAGCCAGTTTGAGGATGTGGGAGTTGCAGCTCCTGAAGGGAGAGATGGTGCCTTTTATCAGCTGTCTGGTACTGCTGGCTGCATGATGTTAAGCAAGATGGTGTCTGCATGTGTGACACATACATCGTGTCTCAGAGCCATGGGAACATGAAATGGGCAGTCCAGGAAATGCTGGAGGTTGGAATATGCATCCTTAGCTGCTGTAGGAGGAGCCCAGTCCTTAGGGATATCTGTCTCTGCTCATCTTTTGGATAACAACTTAGTGCTTTCTGCAGTGGTGTTTTGGGGTAAATCAGTGCCCTTCTTGTAAGCAAAAGATTTACCAATTGTGCTCTGTTTTAGCAGAAGGAGTGTTACATGCTTGGCAGGAAATAGGATGTCACAGGAAATGATGGATAACCCTCAGCTTATCCCGTCAGAGCAGACATCAGTGCTTCATGCAGAGACATGGCCTCACTGGTGTTCATAGCTCCAGGGAAGGCTGGAACAGCCACCTCTGCTGGCCAGTGCCTGTGGGGATGTTGGCTTGTCGCTCACCTGCGCGGGAGCTGCATCGGTGAAAGCAGGTTTTAAATCCTTACAAAGTCTGTGCAGAGAAGTCTAGGAGGAATCAAATGTGTTTGTGCTGTCACTCCCACTTCAGCTCAGCTTGTTCCGAGGGGATGGGACTGAAAGGCTGTTCTGGCAGCAGAAAGGGAGGAGAGGAAACAAATGTAAACAAAAATAGGCTGTGTTGTCAATCTGTGTCTGATGTCTTTGGTTATCCTGTTTTGAAGGTGAGTAAACACATCAAACTTTCACCGTGGGAGGAATCCCAGAGGAGGCTCAGCAGCTCTTGGGAATTAAGTCATATTATGGATGCAAACCATTCTCAATCTGTTTCTACAGGCAGAATGGAAAGGTGCCTTTTTTAACACCTGAACTAGCCCAGGACATTTTTGCATGAGCAGAAACATGGAAGGTTCTCTGCATCTGTATGCATTCTTTGAGATTTTCATTTCAGATCTTTTTCGTGCACCTGCTGCAGTCACCTCCAGCACCCCTCTTCAGAGTGGGAAGACAGAGGCCTTTTTAGATCAGGCATCATTTCATCTGCTTGCTGCCTCTAAACTGGGATAAGGCAAATTAAAAGCTAACTCTACTGACTATTAATTGGGCTCCCGCTATTGCAGCAGCAGGAGCCCAAAGCAGATGACTTGAGCACATGTACATCATAATACAGTCCCCTAAATCTGTGTTTTTCCACAGTTGTGACCAGTCTCTTGTCTCAGCATCCTGATAGCTGAAGATTAAATCCTTTCCTGGGAGCTATAGATCTGTTTGAGGCTCTTTACATGTGAAATCCAGACTCAGGCCCACAAAACCCAACAAATGGATTAAGTGACTTGGTATTGTGCTGGTGGATAGTTGTGGTTGGTGGGAGGAACCGACACCGATGCCCTTGCTGAACACTGCAGGGCAGGCAGCACACACTTACTGCGTTGTTTGGTGTCTTACTCAGCATCTGGTTTTGTTTCTGACTGAATATTTTTTTGACTTTTAATGGTGCTGCATCGGCCACTGGGTTATGTTTCTAGAAGAATTCAGCCTCAATCGAGGCTTGTAGTCCTACTGCAGTAAGTCACAAAGCAGTTTGTAGCTGTCCCCAACTCAGCATCCCCAAACTGGCAGTTGTTTACAGCATTCTCCCACTGAAACAGGGTTGTGAGTGGAGCTGTGCCCCACAGGTTTCCAGCTGTGTGTCCCAGCCTGTGGGTTTTCTTGGAGAACTTAAAAAAAAGCCTGAATTCTTCTGTACCTTTGGGTTCTTTCAAATCCCAAAGACACAAACGAAAAACCTATTATCCACTGCCATTACCCACAAGAGTTGCAAAGAGTACATATTTTCCCAAAGGCTTTGGGATGCCCTACTTCTGTTTATTATGGCTTTTCATTTTCAAAAATAGGTGTTTTCATCCAGGTGCATCAGGTTTTGCTGTTGAGCTGAGTAAGTCTGTATGTGCCTGATTACATTGAACTGCAGCCTCAGAGTATGGGCAAGGGAAGTTCAGAAAGATTGCTGATAGCTGTGGTCATCAATTTCTAGTTCATGTTTTTGAATGACTGGTATGTATAAAGCATTAGAGAATATAGCAAAAAGCTTTCCTGTGTGCTTCTTCACATACAGTTAACTGTTAAACATACTTAAAACCATTTATTTTCCCACTTGCCAGTGTCTGAAAATATGTAAAAAAGAAAGTACCTTAGCATTGCATTAGAGGAAAAGGTGCATTGGTCCATCAGCTGCATGAAGGTAGCTCAGCTCAGTGCATGGTGTGCTTTTGCTCTAACTCTGTTTTTCTCAGTGCTCAAGCTTTGGACATACATGATTTATGGCCTAAGATTTAAGAATGTTTCTTGCAAAGGTCTCTTCTGGGTAGGGAAGAGTGTGCTGAAGAAATAAACCCATCATTTGTTAGACAGGACTGTGGAAGAACAAGATTGTATGTAGCCTTTCAGTTTCAGAGCGATGATGCAGGATTGGATCCCTCCATCATCAGAGCAGGATCCAGCTCCAGCAGGCACCATGGCTGGGCAGTGTGGTAAGCTGAGAAACCAAGACTGCATTAAAAGCATCACACCACACAAGGTGAAGCAGTCACCAAGCAAAAGGTGACTTTGCTGACATATGTTTCCTCAAAAAAACAGACAGTGTCTATTGGGCTGCTATTGATGAGCTTCCCTTCACCAGCCAGCTCACTTGGAGGCCAAACTACAGATAGACCAGAAGGGACACAGACGAGCTGGTGTGGGTGCCAGGAGAGAAGAGATGAGGGATATGAATGAAGAGAAGTGCATGAAGCACAACCTTCTCCCACCATCACTGCACAAGGGAGAGAGGCTCATTGCATTCACACAAGATCCCACTCTGGCAGCAGAGGACAGCAAGTGAGGCTAAGTTGTCCCAGATATGGTCACATATATTAAAGGCCTTGAAGCTGGATCTCTGTGCCCCTGTATAGAGGCAGTTGGCTGTGTAGGAAGGTGGGTGATGCTGCTGCTGCTTTCAGTAACTGTGCACCTGCAGGGATGGAAGCAGCTGCATGTGTGTTCTGCCTTCCCAAGGTTGTGTTCCCATTGTGGGAAGAACAGACACTGCTGCTGAGTCCATTACATTGGAAAAACTGTACCAAGCAGTTGGCTCAATAAAGTAGTGCAAATCTGACCCACATGTAGGAATATTATTCTGCAAGACTTTTTTACTTAATTGGTGAATTTGTGGGAACAAGGCAGAAGGGCAGCATGTCTGGCAGAGAGATATCATGTCCCAGGATACTGCTGTGTACATTGAGTGCAATGCACACCTGGAGTGAACCCATCAAGGTAAGAGCAGAGTCTTCTTTAGTACACACTTCTACTTGTATTCTCTGATTTTTTAACATTTGCTCCATGCAAGCTGGCAAGCAAACCCGTTTCAATAAATACATCTGAAGTGGGCTAAAAGGTGTCCTCTGGCAGTTTTGAAGCCCATGAGAACTGGTCATAGATCATGTTTAAATGTCAACCCAGTGGAAAGCACATGGCTCTCCAGCTGCTCCCGTGTTAGCCTACTGACAGGACGAGCTGGTTAGCAGGGCTGATTCATGGCCCAGCAATATAACCCAGTTGCACTTGTTCATTATTTATAGAAATCACAGGCATTGGTGTTCTGGCTACATCAAGCTATAAGAGCAATGATGGAAGATGGGTGACTGTTTCGAATTAGGCAGGGGCTAAGCAGACTTGCTGGAGACCACAGGATATGAATGAAAGGGTTTAATGCATTTTCCTGGGTATTAATGTGCATGTTCACTTTTAGGAAGGTCATGGATGTTAACATTTCCTTTAGAGGAACTTTCATAGTAGAGGAAAAGAGAAATGGCTAAGTCAATGTCTCTCAAGGACAGCTGAGAAGACTGTAGATTAGGCCACAAAAATGGGATATGATGGAGAATAGCAGCTGGAGTCAGAGACCCTTCTGCCTGGTTTCATGGGGTACATGAGCACAGTCAGGACAAGGACCCTTGCATTATTTCGCTCAGGCCTTATTTGTGTCCTTTAGACTGTTTGGTCAGTAACTGTGATGGCACCTTTAGGTGAATCCATAGACACAAAGTCTGCAGAGATGTTCTCCTTATTTTGCTTGTAAAAAGTAAAACAAGGGCCAGCATTTGTCAAGTTACCACCTGGGGCATATCTCATCCTCTGGCTCTTTGCAGGCAGAAGTGTTTAGCTGCTCATCCTGAGTTTGATGCTTAATTAGAAACCCTGGAGACACGAGTGCATATCCTAGTGGTATCACTGAAACAGCAGAGATGCCATAAATAGGGTGATAATTCTAGTAAAGTCCCTATGCACAGCAGCATTTCTTGATCAGTTCCAGGCTTTGGGATGCAATGGGAAATGAGAAATGATGGGCTGAGGGATTCAGGTGGGATTCAGATAGTTATGATGGTCCTGACTGAGGAAGTACGGTCAGGATTTTTCTGCTTCTGGTGTATATATATAAATATATATAAATAGGAAATATATAGGTATCCTGTCAGCCAGAATGACATTTATTTGTCCTCATTTGCAGATATTTTATTGCTTTGAAGTATCAGCATGAACTTTGTGATAGGGGGACAAGGCAACTTGGCTATTTCATGAGATTTGTCCAGAATGGGTCCCAAGGCACTCTCCCAACAAATGAACTCCTGCAGTGATAACCTACTCAGTGATTAAATATGGAAACGAAACCATCACATTGTTGGTCCCTCAGAAGATCCTAATACCTAGCTACTGTCCAGAGCTAATTTTCTGAACAATAATTTAATACACAGCACAGATAAACTGGGTACTTAGATTGAATACAAATGATGTTTCAGTGACATGAATTATGGCCTTATGCTGAGCATCACTATGGCAACTAATGACATCACCACAGGCTCCAAGCAGCACAAAACTCAACTTCTGATGGTCTCCATTTGTTGGCGCAGATCTTTTCAGGGCGTTTGGGGGTATGAATATGTAAGCACCACAGTGTTGTCAAGGGTTTGCTATGTATGTTTACTGTCATTTGAAACATTTATTCCCTTTGTGGTTAATGCTGTTCTCATGAAGGAAACCTAATGAAAATTACTGTTTGTATTTGGTTAGTAACATTTGTTGATAACATATGGTCTGGGAATGCTTCAGCAAATAAGAGCTTTTTAATAGTAAACAGAGATATGAGTTCTATAAAGCAGATGCTGTCAAAATACACAGTGTAAGGTTGGATATTTTCTTACTTTTGCCTTTTACCCAAAGCAAGAATATCTTCCTACTTTCCCTCCTGGTGTCAACGCAATTTTTTTAAGAGAGAAAACATAACCTGTGAACATAACCTGAAACTGTGATTAGAAAATAAAGTTGTCGCTTGTTTCTTATGCTTAAAACATTTATTAGGTAGCGGATGGCTCACACATGAAAAAGAGAGGACCTGACTGGACCTGTAGTGCTGTAGATAATTTATGCTCTGCTCCCTAGCACTGGTGGCAGTTTGATGCATCATCGTAAAAGATGAAACATGTGAAACAGTGACACCAGGAGAGAAAACTTGAGAGCAAAGCTGACGAAGAAGCTGAGTTCATTATTCAGATTGCACTGATCACAATTGTCTCTTGAGCTCAGTTGAACAAGATTTGCTCAGTGGAGAGCAAAGCATAAACCCATACTTCCTGAGCACAGGAAATAGTAAATTATTTTTCCCGATAACTTTTCAAGTGCAAAATCTGTTGTTTGGTGTTTATCTTTGAGGAATATCTCATTGCTGGACCACATTATCTGAGCCTTTTCAAGGGAGCTGCCTTTCTTCAGCAGAGGGTCTAATCTGAGGACAGTGTAAAATGAGAAAGTGTCATTAATAGAGTGAGGGTGAATAGAAGTTGCTAGTGAGATATGGCATAATCTCTCATTTGACTTACAGCATTCTGAGTTGCTCATTTCACCCTCTTTGTTTCCTCTAGTTTACAAAAAGCACCTTGTCTGTGATTATTCTTCCAAGCTCGTTTGTACACTTAACATGGGTTTTGAAGTCTGGTGAATTTTCAGGGTCTCTGGAAACAATATAGAAATCTAGCTCATAGTGATAAAAGCCAAACAAACAAACAAAAACACAAAGAGAACAAAAAAAAGAGCAAGTTTTATCTGCAGGTTTCATACTGGGCTTCTGTGTGATTGGGCATTCAGGAGCATCCTCATTGCAGTGGTGGCTTGTCCCCCAGTCCTCCCTCTGCCCTTCATCTTTGGCTGCACTGCTTCCTGCTAACAAGGGCAAGTGCAATTTTAGGAGTGCTTTGCTTGGTTCTGTCTGGAACTTTCTGTCTGGCTTTATTTTGATAAGTTTCTAACAAAGCTTGAAACACAGCTGTGAAATCTCGAACAAAGAAGCATCAGGACTTTTTACCCCTTAGTGTAAAATGTATTTTCATCTCTGCTACTTTCAAAATTGTTCAAAGCTTACAAATAGGCATTAGTTCAAGTTCTACTTAAGTTTTGTTCTGTGACACTATTCAGTCCGTGCCTGTTTCTTGTTACTCAGAAACCTTAGCACAGGTGAGTAAGTTGATGTGTTGGTATAAGTGGCACCACTCATAGAGTCTCTTCATGGCTTGGTGTTTCATGGATTTCTTTTCCCTATGATCTCCCTAAATCGAGGTTGGCTGCTGCGTAAGGTCCAGGCATGTTTAGGAGAACCCCTCAAGGATGCTCACCAGCACAGCTGAGCCCCCACAGATGTCCCCCAGCAGCAGGAGGGGTTTGAACTTAAACTTGGGCTGGGCTGAGGTTTGGGAGAAGACCCAGGTTAAATGGCAGTTTCTTCATAAAAAGAAAACCTCACTATCAGCCTGGAAAGGAGAGGTTAATTGGCCAAGAGATGAGCAGAGCGTGAGTGATTACAGATGTCCTGGGTGCAGATGTCTTCAATCCTCAACTTCTCTTGTGGCTACATAGGCTGGCACTGCAGGGGACATACTGTTCTTTCTAAATAAGAAAGTTCTCTTAAATTTCATTTCATACTGCTCCCAAGTGCTCTCTTTTTTTTCCCCTCAAGAACTATCATGAGTTTTCCAAACATCTGTCCCACATTTCCCAAATAAGATAATTAATGCCTTTGTCACTCAGACAACCCAGCCACTTTGGCCTGTGTCAGACAGGACGTTTTAGATTAACCATTGCACACCCAAGCAGTGTTGCTGTTGACCTGCCAGCTGAGCTGAACATCTCTCTGTCTTTCTTTTCACAGCTGGGGCACCCAAGGAGACTTCACGACAACCCATGCACTTCCTGCAGTGAAGGTGAAGCTGTTCACAGAGAGCACAGGAGTGCTGGCTCTGGAGGACAAAGAGCTCGGAAGGGTAAGGAGATTTTGAGTTTAATAATGTTTCCTTCTGGCCCTGCTTTTCTAGAGAAATCTCTCCTGTACGGAAATATCTTTGGAGCACAACATGCTCTGCTTTTTTGCCAAGCTTCAGGAGGGGAGAAGAAAGCAAGCTCTGCGCTGCTGGAAAGGAGTGCATCTCGCATGCTGTCTTTGTTGTGAGTTTTTAATGGCAGCATTTCAGCTGGCTGTGCCTGCTCTGAGCAAAGGCAGAGGATCTTGTGTGCAATATTGGCAGTCCGGAAAGCCTTAGAAGTTGCTTGCGGAAATGGACATTCCTGAGGCAGAAAAGGGGATTATGCTGAAGCAAAAAGAGGGGATTTAAGTTTGGCAATGGAGTGTTAAGCTGCTCTCATATCTGCTGAGCAGCCAGTGCACAGTTTGAGCTTTTGAAAGCACTGACTGCAGTACTCACTGCAAAAGGCTTGGAACCCTGGCTTCCCTGGGGATGGTGACTGAACTGTTGGCTTCAGTGGGGCTGGACTGGGGAGTGAAATGTTGGAGTTCACTGCTCCTATCAATGGTGTTAATAGCAAAGAACTCAGATTCCTGGGGTACTGGCCACAGAGCAAACCTTCCCACCCCATCTCTGCCCCGTGACTGTGGTCCCTAAATCAGTGCCCTGGGACTGGTGGCCCTTCATCACTGCAGCCCACAGCTCCAGAATATCTGTGAATGGCACTTTTCTGTGGCTTTGGGACACTTCAGTTGTCTCCATGGATTCTTTGCAGCTATGTAATTTGTGTTGGCCCCAGGCATAACTGGCAGCAAACCTTCTGCCATGCCTTCCTCAGCTCCTCAGGCTGAGAGATCAACATGATGAAGACTCCATGAAAATCAGTTCAGAGTGAGAGGGCTTAGCACCCCCTGTGTCATGGCTCAGCATGACCCAAGTGATCTCCCAGAGCAGCCTGGGCTCTGTCAGCCTGGCCTTGCTGCACACCTTGCTCTCCACCATCTCTACATGGCTACGGACAAGAAATCCATGGCCCAGAAAGCCACAGATCCTGTGGCAATCCCAAGTGCAGTATTTTCAACTATGGACTAACTTGTTGGGATATTTCTTGATGACTCCATGGCTGCTTATGCCTTGACACAGGAGAGTCTGTGTCCATACAACAAAGTTTTTCCTAATTAATGTGGTTTTATGTTAATCCAAACATTCTTCCAGGTCCTAGTGAGCTGTTGATTTAGTTTATAACTTTATGGTGGAGAGCACTGCATGCAATTTTGTCTCATGTATTTGTTTAGCCTTGAGAAAAGGTCCAGGGGTTACCTCATGACTCTCTATAACTACCTGAAAGGGAGTTGTAGTGAGAGAACTAGAGGGAACAGTCATAAGTTGAGACAGGGGAGAATTAGATTAGATATTAGGGAAAAAGTTTTCACTGTTAGGATGGTCAAGCACTGGAAAAGATTGCCCAGGGAGGTGGCAGATTCAACCATCCCTGGAAATGTTTAAGAGACATCAGGATCTGATGCTGCAGGATATGGTTTAAGGTTTAGAGGTTACAGCAGAGTGGCAGGTTAATGGTTGGACTTGATCTTAGAGGTCTCCTCCAGCCTTGATGATTCTATGATTCTGTGTTAAAGCATTTGTGTTTTCACATTCATGTTGCATCCTTTGTTCTTGCACTTAAGAAAGATAAAAGCAAAAATACTCCTTTTTCTCCTCTCAGTCTTCCCTTCAGATTCACAGCCCCTTCAGACTTTCCTCATCCACACCTTGATCTTTCTTTTCTTGCTGTCCTCCTTCCTTTTTAACAAAGAGGATGACCCCACTAGGCTGCAGTACTCCAGCTGAACACCTACAATTGCTTTGCTGCACAGCATCATAATATTTTCAGGATTATTTTCAAAACCTCCTACTTCAAACAGCCTGGCACCCTGCCTTTATCCACTGTGGCGTGCTGAGCAGAGCTTTTCACCCAGCCAGCCACGATGCCATTCAGGGATTTTCCCCTGAGTGGTTACACTTGGTGCAGACCCACTTGCTTTGTAAATCTTGTTTCCACTGGCAGCCATGAGCAGTGCTGACTTTGCTGCTCTCGGGAAGCAATTAGCTGTGCATGTTGTTCTGAGAAAGATGTCAGGCCCCAAAGCAACCCCTCTTGCCCTGAAATGCTGATGAGCCAACCCTTCCAATGTGCTTTAATTCCTGGTCCAGCGGGAAACCATCCCTCAGCTCTGAGCTTCTGTGGGCCAAAGGATGAGGGCCAGCAGTGGCAAGTGCAGGGAGCTGGCAGTGATTCCCCTGGCCCGTGGCCACCAGTGCTTTCAGCCAGCCCAACTTCAAAGGGATACTTGGTGTGCCCGGAGCAGCCGAGAGATGACGCGTGTCTGCTCAGGCTGCATCAAGATTTCTTCTGTACTGAAATAATGAAACAGGGAGCGTGTTAAGCCCCTGGTTTAGCTGCTGGAGTAGGCAGGAACCTGCATGGAGAGAGAAGGGAAACAGGTTTTATACACAAAACACCCCTGCTCAGCCGCCCTTTGAGCAGTGGCTTTGTGCTCTGCCAGGCGGGTACAATGCCCACTTTCTACTGCAAACGTTAAATTGGCAGCCAGCCGCCACTCCTCAGCTCTCCACTTTTATCCAAGGGAGAGCTGGGAAATGCTCCCAAGCCCTACACTGCTGGATGGGCAGCTGAAGGCATGGGAATACATCCTGGCCCTATTGAAGTCAGTGGCAGGACTCCCATGGATTTCAGCCTTGCTAATACTTCATTTACTGAGAGCAAGGAGGGGAAGAGCTGTGAATTACAAGACCACTGAGAAAAGTTTATGTGCCTTTTGATGAAAAAGTGTTAGAAATCAAAGTAAGGAGCATCCCAAACACCCTGAGTGGCTGCTGCCTCGCGACAAGATGCAGTTTAGCACAAGTGTATGTGCTTGTGTGACCTGCCTTGCAGTGGGGGTCCTTGGACACTGCCCAGCGTTTGGCTCCATCATGTTTCTAACACCCTCTGCCCCATGTGGAGGACTCACTTTTCATCTTCAGGATTTGCTTGAATGTGTTTTTTTTCCAAGAGTGATACAGTACACACTGCTATTGCTCAGTTATCTATGTGACTAATAACAGCTTCAGATTCCTGCCAGAGGAAGCAATACAATAAAAGAAGTGATAAATATCATTAATGAATAAGGGTGAGGTTGAGAATCTACTGATGTTTACCTCAGGCTTTAGAGGAGGCAATAAAATAAGTTTTAGAGTCGTTCATCAGAGGGTAATAGCACCAAGGATATTTTGGTGGAAAACAGCTCCTAGCTTGTTGACTCAGCAGTAAAGTTGAAGAGCAGAGTAATACAAGATTATAGTCTGGGCTGGAGTTTGGCAGGAGCATGGACTAAGCAGGAGCAAGGAATGAGTGATGGCAGCACATCAATTAACGAGGATGAACGCTGCCATTTGTAAAGCAATTTGCTTGCATAAAGGTTAATGGATTTAAAGGAACTTCATCTCACTACAGGACAGTGGAAACTGAATGAATTTGTACCAGGCAAAGTCACCATTGAGACTGAAACCATCAAAAGGGGAGTAGGCATAGGAGAGAGGGGGTAAGGCCACCTCAAAGGACACATATGGAAACACTGGTGGATTTGGTGTGGTTTTGGGAGAATGCTTTGTAGCTTACTCTCTGGGGGAGCTGCTCTGCTTTGTAGAGGTAATGGATGAGTGGGAAGAGCACAGGTATGATGAGGAAAGATTACTTACCCCTTGGAGCCTTTCAGTTTCTTTAAGACAAGCATTTGTATTGGTGTTCATCTGCAGTCACTGGTGTTGCACTGATGTACCTCAGCTGGAGACTCTTCCATCATTTCCTCACTGCATGAAATGGAAGCAGAGTCCTGTAGTCACTGATGTCATGACATGGGATGCAGATTTTACCTGCTGTTGTAATGCAGTGAGACACACCAGCCTATCCAAAATGTTGCTGACTGCACCCAGTCTTGACAGTAAGCAAAACATTAGTGGGCAGTCTCAGAAAAAAAAAAAAAAGTGGCTGGTTTGCTAATGATATCAATCCCCCATCACATCTAGATTGATTTACCTGAGTAGTTGCAAGTTCATTCACCACAATCTTTCCTTAAGTGCCTGTAACTGATAATGCAGTTCTATCTGTGCAGCCAAGGATGACCTAATTTCAAAATAATAAGCTGTACTTTAAAAAAGGCAAAAAACCCCATCCTCACTGATGGAAATAGACATATCCAGACTGACTTTTAGGGCAAAAGTAGCTCATGTGATGTGTTTCTGCTCGCCATTATACTCTATTTTGTGAATAATTCTTCCCTTTAACATTGTTGGTTTTAATTCTTACAGGTTGTCCTCCACCCTACACCTAACAGCCCAAAGCAGTCAGAGTGGCACAAAATGACTGTTTCCAAAAACTGCCCAGATCAAGACCTGAAGATCAAGCTTGCTGTGCGAATGGATAAGCCTCAAAACATGAAGCACTCTGGGTAAACACTTGTGTCAATCTGAACTCATTTTGTTTTGAGCGTGTCTCTTTTTTAAGACCCTGTAAGAGAAACTCTTTTTCTCAAGTTCACAGGAGGTGAAGAAGAAAGATAAATATAAAAATGGCTTTAGTTCAGTCATAGTGCACTTTCCGTATTCTTAGCATAGTCTTTTTTAATGCATATCAGCCAAGCAGTTTAAATTTTAAACAGTTTTCCTCAGGAAATTCCTGGGTTATGTTTTTTTCTGTAAGGAAATAATATGTGAACTGCCTGACTCTCTTCCTGAGAATAATATAATTTCCTAAGTTATTCTGTGTTTCCCTTTATTCAGTTCTCAAAGGCAAAAGCACAATGCACCTTCTGCTTGAAATAAACTCCAGTGTGATCAGCATTATTTATACTGAAATACACAACACAATAAAATAGCAGTTGCCTGGAGTAGGACTAATGATCTGAAAGGTTAAAAGGAAAACCTCTCCTCTCCAGGAGTGAGTGTCAGAGGATCTGGGGCCAGATGGATCCCTGACCACTTTGTACAATTACAAATTAGATCCCCTTTGGGAAGGTCAAGCTAAGGCCATTGGCAAGGCTTCCCTCTGTTTCCTCTTCAGAGCTGAGGATGTGATAAACAATTGAAAAAAAAGTCACTGCTTGGATTAACTTTTGGCACTCTGTTTTTGGTGCTGTAAAAGTGATTTTGTTTCATTTTTATTTTCATAGCATTTTGCTAGACTCAATCCATTATTAGGTGGTTTAGATCACTCATCTCTTTTAATTCCTCCTCCTCCTGTCTTCTCTGCTATTGAGATCAGAGCAAATAACCACGTGTGAAGTTTACTTTTTCCACCATAATCACAGGCACCAAAAGCAAGAGAGTTCATATCCCCATCCTGTTTGTTTCCTTGGCCACAGCTGATAGCATCAAGGCTCAGCAGTCCTGGCTTTTCTCAAGCTTTCTTCGACTAACTTTTGATTTATATGATGCTGCTTAAAACCCTGTGGTTTATATACAGAACTGAGATTGTCTTTCTGTTGATGTTAGCAGCAATAGCAAAAAGGACAGTTATTACCCTGTTCTTGGACTAGCCAAGGACTCAGTGCCCACATCAGCATCACCTGGAGTTTTGCAGCTTAAACATTTGCCAAGAATATGCTGGATCTCTTCTGACACAATCTAAAATGAAGTGTTTTTCTATTTATTGAGCCAGAACTTAAGTAATCATAATGATACATAAAACATATTAATGCTGAATAATATCCTTGTGGTTTTTATTAGTCTCGTGCTGCCACTAGTTTTGCCAGTGTTTGTTTTAGTGTCACAGTGGCCACTTCATCACAGAGATTAAATGCTTATTTTGACATTAATTTTAAAAGTTAATTCTTCCTTTGTGGAGAACAGTAAATTCACTCCTCCTTAGAAATTATTCAGTTTGCTTGAATTATCTGTAGCCAAGCAGTTTCTAGGAATCCATCTTAAGCTGTTGAGCAAAGTGTCCTGGTTTAGTCAGTCCAGTGGATCCTGTGTGCTAGGTTTGATGTAGGAAGTGTCCCTCTGCTGGCAGCTCCCCTTGACCAAATGATTTTGTCAAGACTTAAAGCAACATTTGGGGTTTCTCTCCCTTAATTCTTCCATTGCAAATGCATCCTCCACCCATCCAACCATGTTGTAGCTATTCATTAGCATTAAAATGCTTCCAATTCTGAGCAAGTTGCGAAAAATAAAGAGCAAGAGAGATTTAATACTGTGTAACATTAAGACTCTGTGAAATTTTTATGTCACTTTCTTTACAGGTTATTTGTTCAGGCTAGAAATAAACATATTCATGAATGCTACTGAGGTTGAGAGCCTTGTAATTACTTTTGCTTGTGCATTAACTTCAGTTTGTAGGTGTAAAGAAAATACACTGAAAAGCAAGAGAGCAAAAGATAGTCACTTTTGTACTGAATTCACCTCTTCTTTTCTCCTAGGTATTTATGGGCCATCGGTAAAAATGTTTGGAAGAGATGGAAGAAACGATTCTTTGTCCTGGTCCAGGTAACAGATGTAACTAGAAGTGATCTTAAATCACAACATGAAATATTTAAGTCTTTCCTCTGGCTATTTTCAGTGCCTTGTGATTGATGCTGAGCTGTGGTTCTGCCTAGGGTGTCTGTTAAGTCATGGATTTTTTTTCTAAACATATACATGTTCTCAAGGATATCCCAGTTGCAGACGTCTACCCATGAGTTTCCAGATGCACCTGAATGCTTGATGACATGGAGAATCAATTTTAGTGCAGAATTAATGAGGCAAGGTGGAAGCTTGGCTTGTCTTACCTGGAGGTTCTTGCGTACAGATGCTCCCTTTTGAGCCTCCAGGTTAAATTTGGAGCCCAATTGAATCTACAGAGGTTTTGTCACTGGCTACATCAGAGTCAGCATATCGTTCTTGACATTTATCTTGCGTTCACATTCATCACTGCTTCTCATTGTCTACAGTTCCCATTGATCATTTTGCAGTGTCTTCCTTTTTCCCTTTGTTTTTCTTTTTTTTTCCCACTTTCTGAGCTCCCAGTTTCAGTAGACCTGTATGTTTGACCATGGTTAAGCATTTCTAGGAGACAGGCAGATGTCCTCTGTGACCTAAAAGGATATGGTCAGTTCTTGGTGTGTTAGATCTTTCCTCACCTTCCAAGGGCAGCTGAAACCACTGCACTGGGCACAGAAGTATGTGGCCCCAGTGTGAGTGACCCATCCTCACAACAACCTGAGAAAGCCACAGACTCCTCTTGGGACCATCTCTCTGGACTCCCAGGGTATGTTGTCTCAAAGTATGAGAATTAAAAGCTTTGTGCATGTTCCTGTGTGATAGCAACACATAGATGCTTTGATGCATAAACATGGGATCCAGCTGAAATCCTGTGCCAGCAGAGATCTAAAGTGATCAAGCCAGAGGGTGAAATCCTGCTGCTGCTGAAGCAGATACCAGGTCTGTTGCAAAAGGGCAGGGATTTCACCCCTGTTTAGGAACAGAGATGGTGTATACCAAGTACCCCAGGCAATATTTGGGATGTTACATGCTTGTGTGCTGGCTGTCCAGGTGCAGGTAAGGGCAGGAGTCCAGGCAGTCCATCTTCCACCTTACAGAGCTGACTTCTGTGGTCCTAAATCACCTCCTGTAAACTGGTTAGTTTGTTTTACATTAATTATTGCTTCAAGTTCAGCTGTGTCAGTAGGAGCCTTAATTGCATTCATTCCCCATTTGTCCTTCACTGCCAGCTTCCATACAACTCAACTGTGGGGCAGATAAGAATATCCATCCTTAGGAAGTAAAAGGGATTTATGACGTGCATGACCCATGTAAGCAGGAGCCTGTTTGGAGAGACCCATTGAGTCCAATAACCAAGTATGATCAGCAGTGACAGTTTAAGTGTTCATTTTGTACTCCACATGGAGTCAAAATGGCCACAGAGCATGGAAGGTAGTGGAAAGCAGCCACAGGAGATGGCTCTATCTGTCTTTCCCTTTAGGGAACATGATGCAGTAACCCTGTTCTTGGGCAGGGATTGAAGGATTGCTTTTCTCTGTATGTTCCCTTTGTTATGTTCTGAAATGAAGTTAAAAGTGCTGTGGCAGTCTGTGATCACCCGTAGAGCAACTGGTGTTGCTTTTCCCTGAGAGACAATTCAGTCCTATTAGATCAAGTTCTCAGTTCTTTTTTCCCTGTGAGCAGGCATTCTCCAAAGCAGAGAATCATCTTTCCTAACATAGTTTCTCCCATAAATGAATCTATTCTTACTCTTCTGTGTAAGGGTTTGCAGGTTTGGACATGGATTCCCTTGTCTCTCTTAAAAAGTCTTTCTTCTGGCCATGCTGTGTGGTTGCAGTTGCTTCTCTAGTTTTCAGCTGCTATATTTTCTTCAGCTTGCTGTGGAATTGAAGCTCTCAGAGTTATTCCATGTTTTCTCATGTTACTAGGTCTGTATTCGTCAGTTGGCATATCAGAGCAGAATTTGGCCAGAAAAGCAATTCATTTGAATAAGATGAGCAGACTTTTGCCCCCAGAGAGTCTCTGTAGCCCACCTCAGAAATTCCAGCTGCCACTGCAGCTTCTCTGTTATGTTACCGTTTGCTCAACATTTGGTGCAATGTAAAGTGTTCTGCCGTACATCAAATATAAACAAGAAACACTCTCTATGCAGTCCCTCAGATGTAGTTTGAGCATATTGAACATGTCAGCAGGCAATAAAGATGGAATAAAAATACTTTGCTGTCCGTATGTTTGTCATTTGCTTTTCATGCAATGCAAAGGATGGGTGCTGATACGAACAGGGATTGGCAGTAAAGGTGTTGATGTCCAGGATGCTCTGAACTCTGCTAAACCACAGACAGAAAACAGCCCCCACAGGAAGGTGAGCTGGCTCTGTTACGTAGAGAATGGACAAGGAGCAGCCCCCATTTCAGGAGCTCACTCACCCACACCAAGCTCTTGCCTGCACCAGAGCTGAGAGATGGAGTTGGAAGCATAAAGTCCATTTGGGATGTAGTGGTCTGGTCAATCCATGGCACTGCCAGGAGGGCAAAGTTGTATATTTGGAGGAATAACTAAATATTTCCTGTCTGATCCCTTGTCTCTGTCCCTTACCTGTAGCATCTTCTATTGCAGTTCTCCTTTCACTTGCAGAGTAACCTCCTCCTCCTGGTCTTGTGCCCTCTCCTGCCCCTCTTTCTCCAATCCAGATGGACACAGCCTTGGTTCCTTCAGTGCTATTGGGTGGTACCACTCTGCCTTCTGGTCCCAGCAGTTAAGAAATTAATGGTAATAAATACTCAAACTCTTCATAACCATTTAAACAAGGCACAAAGGTGCCAAACTGCATGGGCGGCACCAAGGAGGAAGGTGTTGATGGCAGTTTGTCTCTTTTGTGTCAGTGATGCCTTGTCGGCATGAACGGAGGCTTTGCGCGCGTATGGAGAAAAAGGAGCTCTGCAGGGAGTGCTTCCACTGCTACTTGGCTTGTGTAAGCCCTGGAGAGAAGGGGAAAGGAGCCATAACTGCCTTGTAATTTGGGTGGAATAATCCCTCGCACCTTCTGTGTCTGTGTAACTGCAAGGGTTATACAGGAGTGAAGATGATTTGTTTGGGTGTAGTGGGTGTGAGCAGTTCCTTTGTGCTGTTTCTAGACCTGAGCCTTACCTCTCCAGCACCTGCCTTGCTGGCTGGACTTGGCTCAAGCCCTCAGGGAAGGTTTACAGCATGACACTTCTGGCAGAGCTGGTGTGTGTGCTCCTCCAGCACGGATCCGTGCATTAAGAGGGGTTAGTTTTCTCTTCCGAATGAATCGCAGTCCTCTCTGCACGCTGCCCACCCTTCTCGTAGACACCCTTTGAGATGAGCAGCAGAAGAGCAGAATACTGATTAGATGTAAATTACATGGCAGAGACTCGTTACTTGCCTAATTTTAAATCCTGAGATATGCAGCGTGAAAGTGATGGCAGAATATGGCCCTGAGCTTGGATGGAAATGGTCCACAGCATCACAAGAGAGGAAAATGCTTCGTAAAGGCAACAGTAATGCCAGTGGCAGTGGTAAGCAAAAGCAATTGAGCTATTTAGGGCAAAGTTCTCTATGACTGGTTAGGAAAGAAAATGTACATCCATTGCAGATGTTGTGAGTGCTTCCTAAGTTGCTGTATCAGCTGCCTGAGCACAGCATACACATTTCAGCCAGTTTGCCAGTTAGACCCTTGATCATGCAAAATCTGGGATTTTTGATAGCTGACAGAGCTTGTATTAATTCTTTGCAAGGTCTAATGTGCTGTACTGGCAACAACACCATGGTTGGTTGTGGTGGGTTTGTTGGCTTTGTGATAGGAAATTTCTTATAATGATTCTTAAGGGCAAGTGAATTAATTACAGTGAGATTTCAGTCTGAATCTGTTCTTCTCTTGTCATAACCCCATTTCTGTGCTCTGGCAGCATATGGGAAGTCACACTCTATGGTACCTGGATGACATGTCTGCTGAGTAGCTTGAAGCAGCTTTCAGCTGGTTGTGTCTGATGGTGTTTGCAGAATGTTATTGGAACCAGATCAACTCTCTGCAGATTAAAACCAGTTGCAGTGTCTACGCCTGGATCTATTGTTCTAGTGACAGACTCCCTAAACTCAGGATAATTTAGACTAACAGTGACAGTTCCCGCTTTTAGCAAAACTCAGCTGACTCTGGATAAAATGAAATGAAGTAAGTGTTCAGTAACTCCAAATAACCAACAGAATTTGAAAATAATTCAGCAGAATTACATTGTGGTGCACCAGTCCTAGACTATGGTCCTCAAGCCAAGGTAAATGACCCATAGCTGGTCCCCATAATCATACTAAATCATGTTTTCTGTTAGACTCTCACTGAACTAGGCATAGGTGGTGATTCTTGAGCAAACTGGAGTGTGATGATACATAGAAAATGTTTGGAAACTGCTGGTTAAACAGATGCCACAGCCCATTACACCTGGCTCTGGTAGGTCCTGCATGCCCCATTCATACTCATGCAGGGTGGCTTCCCACCGCACAGCTCAGCCCCAGGAGAGCACACACACCTTCTTCTCAAAGGGAGAAGTTAGGACAACAGCGATGTGCAATTTTTTAGAGCTGAGTGAATGTGCTGAGATGTGAAAACTGTTGTTTTCACATTTTTTTTCTCTAAGCTAGATCGTTTCCTCTGCTCATTTGTGTCAGGAAAGGGCTTGGGAGGCAATGTACAGCTGCAACCAGAGGACAAGTCTCCCATCAAAGTGGAAAGCTGTATTACAGCTGGCAGTGTCTTCGCACGGTTTCTCTCCCTTGGGACAAAATGCATGCTGTTAATCTAGGAAAGGTCCATTTAAGAATTTAACCCAAGTGGGGCAGTGTTGTGTCAACAGTGAGAAAGGGGGAGGTGAATGACTGAGCTCCAAGTGTGAGGCATGACAATTAACAGGTTTGAGCAGGATCCTGGGGAAAGCAGTGTTCACTAGAGCAGGAGTCTGTGGTGGAGAAACAAGGATGAAGTCAGGACTGGTTAATGCATATCTACTGTATTTATTAATCAGTTGGATTATATAGCTGGTGACAGAATATGGTTGAGTGCCAAGAAAGTCAGATTTAATTTAGCAGCCTGGGAATAGTGAACTTTGGCATTTGTCTCCCACTGTCTCTTTCCCCTTTCCTGAATTCATTTGGTTTTTGCTTTTTTTCTCCACTTTCTTTTCCTTTTGTTCTTTTGTCTCAAATTATTTCTCAAAGCATTTTCCCTTTTTTTGTAATGAACCAGCCAGGGCAGCCTTGGATTAGTTCCTTTCTTTCAGTTTTTCTCAGTTCAGCTTCCTTAGCTGCTCCTTTCCTGGCCCTCATTGAGTCCCTGGATGAAATCCCAGCTGCTTTAGAGAGTTTGTCCCTCACTGGGCGGAGAATTCTCCTCTGTCTTCCTTTAGTTTCCTCTCTGTATCTGTGTTTTTTCCAATTACTCAAACCATTCATCTTGCCCATCCCATCTGCTCGCTCGCTCTCATACTCAGCTATGGTTCGGTGTGAACTCAGCAGGCTGTAAGATTAATTTCTGCTATTAACTGTTTCACTTGTCTGGCCATTTCTGAGCTTCTACAGAAAGCAGGCTCTGTAAAACAGAATATTTTAGAGGACTGATGAAAGGCAACTGCAATCTCCACTTGACCCTACAGTGCTGTTCAGCAGCAAAGCACAACCATGACATACTGAGCTTTCTAGAATCTTATTTTCTTGGGCTTTGCTTTGCCAATTCTTGTAAAAGGAAGGAGACACATTGCACTGGTAGCCATGGCACCAGCTTCTCTCTGACCCCAAGCAGTACATGCTCTAGGCAGCAGGATAGGGCACACAGGCTGATCTGCCAGTCCTTGAAGTCAGTAACTTGAGTTGTTTAGGTGCAGGCACCTTGCATGGCACAGTTGGCACCTCTTCCACAGGCCATCAATAGCCGTGTCCTCTCTCCAGTCTGATCCTAGCCTGCTCCTGCCAGCAGGCTTTGTGG